>NW_026855397.1:0-29876 GCF_026571515.1 Ruditapes philippinarum
AAACATCCCAAGCTGATATACATGTACACGTGTATTTATAAAAATGATAGAGACTACATTTAATAGCAAAAATACATTATAATATTTTTTTTCAAACTTTTTAGGACACGATGGAAACTAAGTTCCTTTTTATTTCCACTGCTCTTTATTTTAGAAACAAAAATAGATTATCAAAGAATAATATATAAACAAAGCTTTTCAACCATAGTTAACAAAAAAAGAACTTCCATTTTGCTTCTTTTTCATCAAAAGTTTTCGCCGGACTCTGAATTTGGTTCGCGTAAATATAATAAAAGTCAAACTTTGCGTGACGTATTTTCCATGTAATACCTCACGGTATTTGGCTAATACAAACTTGTTCACTAGAAAATTTTATACATTTATGCATGCAGACATACTGACGAAACGTCTGCTGAGCATATTTATCATGTTTCATTATAGACTAGGATTTGCTGAAATAGTATAGAGAAACATATATCATTCATCGAAATTCCTTTAGTGCGTTTGGTTTTACAACGAACGTAGACGAAATGCGCTCAATGTTTTGCATAGATTGAATCATGGGATTACCGTTCTGCTGTAAATTTTAATCAAATTTCCGTGTAAATTTCCCTTTGGAATTGCTTTTGGAAAGCTTTTTGTCAATTGTATTTTTATAGAATAAAAATTTGTAAAAGAGCCTAATTGAATTATCAAACAATTAACACGAGGTGTTTATAGGAAATTTTCAAAAGAAATCCAAAATGCTGACACACGCCATTGAATTAAAAAAATTATTTATCACACACCCGTGCCGATTTTGCGACTTCGTAAATATGGTATTGCACGGCCGTGCATATATTTTGACGTGACGTTAGCGTTATACAAACATAGTGTAAAGACGGGCTAAATGTTAGCGTTATACTATAGGCGCGTCAATGAAAATGACTCCTATTTCACTTTAAACGGTCTTTTTTGGGGGTAAGTGATAAAAAGAATATTAAATTCTTGCAAGTTCATTACTAAATTTATTGCACTTGAGCCAGAGGCTCGCATATTATTATTTTGTGCAATAAATTCAGTATTGAACTTACACTCATTCAATATCCTCTATATATAAGTAACGAATATACAACATCTATCACCATATTTCTACTGGGTAACATTTGGAGCAAGGGCTATTCCTGTTTATTTCAAAAATTTTATGGGTGATTATTGCCTAAGGCTAGCCTAAATCCCAATATTTTATAACATTGACAAATTTCAAGTTTTACAATTTTAATTTTTATAAAATATTTTATGAATCTGGCAGCGGTCTACCTTAAAACATTAATTTATCACATTCACATTATATTTTATAACAAGCCAGCTGGGCAACTTCATCAATAACCTATTTTATTTGCTGTTCGCAATTAACCCTTAGTGGTGCTTGCTTCCGTTTTCCTGCTGCATATGTATTTATTATAGAAATAGATTCATTTATCAATATAGCATATATTATTATGTAAAATCTCACTGGAATATAAAATCTGTTATTGCGAATTGTTTTTCGGCCTCATAGTTAATGTCCTTTGACTGAAATTGTTATTTACATCAGACCGTGTGACGTGTGATGCGTTTATTTATTGAGTGATTGAATGTCATTTATGTAACTGACTTTTCTTTGTCAGCGTTCCAAATTTAGCATTATTCAGTAGAAACGTTTTAACTTTGGTTTTAAATGCAGTCATTCTTTAATAACATCTGCTTATATTACATAAGTTTTAGGCGCAGTATCACCAGTAATATGTCAATGTTTAAACCAAACAAAGAAACAAGTCATTTTCGGTTTATTTTAAAGTTATGATGCATTCTTGTTATGGCATCATATTGATTGTAATGAGTATATCAGAAAAATCCTTTCAATGGTAATTATTTGAGAGTCTTTAGTTAAGTTAAGTTTAGAAAAATACAACCGATTATATTATATTTAGATGTTAATGGCTTAAACAATATTACGAATGGCATGCTTTTAGTAATTCGCAATATAAATGTTCTGTTTAGTTTAATATATTCAACATGTCATTTCTTTAGACTCGTAATTTATATTTATCATTATGGTTCTTTTTTCATTATGATACAAAATGTTCTTGTTACCGGATTAACATAATGTTACCCTCCAAGATAATCCATGCAGTGTTTGCATTAAAATTTAAAAGCAGGTATTCATTGCGGTGTCTATCAATAAACCGAGAATGCATATTAACTTATATTTTTTATGCTTTCAAAGTGACACACAAAAGTAGATATAAAAATTATAAAACAATAACATTATTAATGTTTATTCAGAAATACCTCAAGCTTATTCATTTATTTTACATTTAGAATAACAAAATGAGTTTAATGCTAAAATAAAACATTTGCTGAACAATATTGTATCACATTAAAACTGACGTTTTAATTGTCTATTCTAAACCGCGTTTTTCCACTGCAATTTATATTAATGATCTGATAAAGAAAAAATCAATGACTTGGTCATATGTTTAATGCATTTCAACGTTTGCTCAGTCACACAAGTGTAAACTGTATCCCAATGGTGTAAATATTTTTATAGAAATAAAATACTTAAGGAATGGATGAAATAATAAAAGCTTTCGAAGGACATTGCCCTGTTACATGTGTTTAATGAAAAACTATAGATGCAATTGAATATATTAATTTTAAGATATTTAGTTCATTGTCATTGGAAGAAAATGAAGACAACCATCAAAAAAGAAGGTTCTAATGGTGACAAGGTCATAAAATACTTGTCAGACGTAATTGTTTTAAGGCAAAATTTCAAAAATATTTAGGTCAAAACATTTACTACAATAAATATCTATAGACTTGCAACAAAATGGGATAAATATTTAAATGTTGTTTTAAAACAATTTGCAATATTTTTACACGAAACACTGCCTCTAAAATATATATCAAAACATATTAGCAATGATGTAATAGAAGGGGCTGAAATAAATAAATGATAGTCCTACTCGTGTAATAAGTACACCGCTCTACTAGTATTTACAGTGCTTTGATAAGAAATATCGTATGCGCTTCGTGATTTAATCCAAGCTGTAAAATTAAATGTCTGAATTAATAAACGCAAGCACAATAGTATGCAAACCCTCTGTATAATTACATCAAAGCAAGAATTCAAGGAAACAAGTAACATTCGTTTTGTATGATAAGCTGAGTTGAAAATGTTTTTATCATACGTCGTTAGATTATACGACATACCCTGAGACGTTTTTTACCATTGTGTAATCTTCATTGAATTGTTTCTTATCTAAATGATATATAGTATTGGCATGAAACATCCATTACCTGTCTATAACCTGAAATAAAATGTAGATGTGTCAATTAGAGTATCTTCATTGTAGTAAAAACCATTAGAAATATCTTACTGTTACAAAACTAGTATCATCCGTTATCTTGTATTACACTGAATGTTGTCTAACTTATACATGAATTTATATTTCTAGCCACCATATATATCAATTTTGGAGAGTTAATATTAGTCTACGTCAAGTTCACTAATTTACTAACTAGGCAAAATTAGTAATCATTCACTTATAACGCATACGTCTGATTTATCATCACTCACGCATAATCAAATTCAAAATATTAAAGAAAGGCATGAATGAGACCTTAGTAAACATATATTTCCCAATGAACTTCACTTGTATAAGTTACAGTAATATGTCTATACATGTATGTCACTGAAATAATACATAAATTATCAATAAAACTGTCGGAGCATTTGGAATGTTTCTTTTTTAATTTCCAAGGTAAGCCAAATTGAACCAACTTATAATTAAATGTCGACAATGATGTCAATGAAGATACTTATACTTTTATTTTAGTCTGGTGTAATCTCTGCATTATATATTGTTTTAACTTTGCATGTTTAGCTGCATTTCTTCACATGTGTAAAATGATATAAACCATCAGTTTATTTTGCTTATTTTTTCCATTGTTTGCAGATAAACAATGTATAATGGCTGGCATAGTTCGTCAAGGGAGTTAAATATTCTAAACATATTTCTAAGTAAAGAAAAAAACAGGTACAGTCTAAAATGATTAAGAATACTAAAAATCGAAAGTAAATAACTGTTAATGCTTGAATCTTGAAACTCATGATTTAACCTAACGACATTCTGTGTTGTGACGTTAAAGGATTATTTAAAAAAGTAAAGTCCGCATACATGTACGAGGGCTGTCCGGAAAGTTCGTAGACAAGGCTATAAAATTATTATAAGCAGTCATATCAATATGATAATTGAACATTCTGCTAAAGTATTTATCTGCTACAGATTTCATAATTAAAAAACATGATAAAAGAAATATTCACAAAGCGCTGGTCACTATGGCAACATGATCAACGGATCACGGAGCACTTTGATTTCATGACGATAGCTACTCGAATAATAAATTGCTAAAAGTTGTAATTTTAGCGCAAACTCTCGTTATAATTTTGAGACTTCATGATGTTTTTTGATGACTATTACATGATGTTTAGTGAAAATTATGACGTCATACGCAAATAAACAGTTTGTTAACGACGATTATAGGCAATGAAGGTGTATAAATTTTTAATCTTTACTTTAAAACAAAACCAACCATAAAATGTTAAAGGCAACTTGTGTTTAAATGTCAAACAAAATTAAGAAGCGGCGATGACAATATACCGTATCAGAAGCGCACCAGACGACCAAAGGTAACATGGCCGAAATATCGTATATTGCGTTACAACAACCTTTGAAAAAGACATACATCTCAGGCACTGTACAGGAACTAGTGACATTTTTGTTTTTAAATAATAATTTTAAATATGAAATTCATAAAGTAAAAGCAACATAACATGTATTAAGTATACGCCTGACAGGTACCATGGCTGTTGAAATCGAAAGGAATTGAATAGCAGGTAAACATGAAGTTATTAATTTGACGCCGTTGACGTTGTCAAAGTGCTGCATGATGATGTATATATGTTGTATGTAATTACTGTTTAAATACAAATGTAAGTCACAGTTCAGTAATTTTTAATAAATGTGTTCGCTAGATATGTATATTTTTGCTGACAAAATGTGTACAACGTATGTATTGTTATACAATAATTAATGAAGAAGTATATGAACTTTCCGGACATCCCTCGTATTTCTTATTTTGATTTATTGTTTAGCAAAACCAATGATTCTATCCAACTGAATGTGCATTTACAGCATTAGTAGAGGATCAATGGCAATTGAGCAATCATTCATTACAATAAGTTGCTATTCTTATGCCTAAAAATCAGTATGTCTGTCTGAATTTTAAAACGGATTTCCTATTCCATTTATTGTTTCCTATTACATCGGACCGTGAAATGCGTATGTGTATTAAGTAATCGAATGTCAATTGGATGAAAGAGTTTCCTCAGTCAGCATTCTGCAAAAAGTCATTATTGTATATGAAAAACAGATATATCATACATACAGCCAATCTGTACAGACGTCTACTGAACAAATTAAACGTGCAAAGTTTGGTATTATCACGTATGTTATATAGACGAACCGAAGAAAATCGCACAATTTATTAATTTTACATACTCCTAACGAAAAAAGGTCAATCACTTGGTTGACTTCAATGAATTACGAATACTTGTAATCGCATTATATTGTTTGTGATGGTCATATTAAAAAATGCTTCCAATGGCACATCTTTGAGAGTTGTTGGTATTTGTCTAAAATGTAAAATAGCTAAATACAACATGCAAATGGAATCGAATGCTTAATAAAACTTTATTTATTATAAAGATACATCATATCTGAATGTCAACAGTAATTTGTAACAGACAACTATATTTTGAAAATTCATCCTATCATGTTGCTATCATGAACTGCAAATATTCATGGCTCAAAAGATCTGAAAACTTCTAGTACACGCTTTAGCCTTACGTGATAATTTCAATATGTCTACAGCCCACGTATATATCTATATTCAATAATGAAGATAGAATGTTCTTGTCAGTGGATAAATATAATATACCTTCGAGATTTAAGACAGTGTATACGGAGCTAAAATATCAGAATTCAAAAGATATGGATGTCTATTAAAGAGAAGACAATGATTTTAAGTAAAATGTCAGACATTAAAACAGACGGTTTTTTCTCTGTTCTAAACCTTTTTCCAGCGTCAATTTGATATTAATGGTGTCATAAATAAGGAAGGAAGGGAAGACGCTAATATATTCACGCAATTTACAAATTAAATGTGATCAATGTAAATCATAGACAAAATGTATTAAAAGGTAGAGTATTGTTTAGTGAACAAAGAAAATAATGTTCACATTGTAAACAGAACTTACAACCCATTTAATTTACTCAAAATTTGAAGGGGGCGGCAGTCCCCCTCATCGCCAAGAAAATTTTGGACATGTGACAGGCTAAAAATGGCCCCAGGTCGATCTTAGGGTAACTAGTAACGCTGAAAAGTCTTTTACTCTATCTCAATTTATTGAGAAGTTGCAGTACTTTGAAATCAGTTTTGATGGAAAAAACAATGCAAAATAGTGATTTTTGGCAATTTTGAGACGTCCCCCCGTTGCCATGGTAACAGGAAATTTACGATTGAGCATGCTGTTACAGAGGCTATGGTCTAGTCACATTTGTGCCAAGTTTTATCAGTATGAAAGCAATCTTCATAGTTTCATAGCAGTTTGAACTTGTTACAGGAGGCTTTTCAATGAAAACGGCCATTTTTCGCAATATGCTCATGGGGTAAATGGCTAATTAAAAAAATAAAAAATCTCAAAAAACAACAATTTTTCACCAAACTTAGGTGTTAGGGCGCGTGTTAACATGGAAAAACTAGTTTTTGGTAGTTCCAAGGTCGGGTGGGGGCTGCGTTCATTGAACGCCGCCTTTCCTTGCCGATCTTGTTTATCATATTTTCATCATTTTTATTTAATACTTAACCTTTTCCCTTATATAAGCGTGTTTCGACGGCTTTTTGCCCCTCCCCCTTTTTGAGGCCTCAAACAGTGAAAAAATGTCATATTTAGGACCCAAACACTGTTTTTCGTTTGAGAAATGTTGTTAAAAAAAGTGACCACTTTTTCGGCCCCGTCCCCCATCCAAATGTTACATCAGGGGGTTGCCAGAAGGAGGATGTGTCCCCTTCTGTTTTGGGGTTTGGAGGGGGGCGGCAGTCCCCCTCATCGCCAAGAAAAGTTTGGACATGTGACAGGCTAAACATGGCCTCAGGTCGATCTTAGGGTAACTAGTAACCGACGCTGAAAAGTCTATTACTCTATCTCAATTTATTGAGAAGTTGCAGTACTTTGAAATCAGTTTTGATGGAAAAAAACAATGCAAAATAGTGATTTTTGGCAATTTTGAGACGTCCCCCCGTTGCCATGGTAACAGAACATTTACGATTGAGCATGCTGTTACAGAGGCTATGGTCTAGTCAACATTTGTGCCAAGTTTCATCAGTATTAAAGCATTTTTCAAAGTTTCATAGCAGTTTGAACTTGTTATAGGAGGCTTTTCAATGAAAACGGCCATTTTTCGCAATATGCTCATGGGGTAAAAGGTTAAACATGTTTGTAACATTATCCTTTGTTGTATCTGAGAACTCATGTGTCTATTGTACTTCCAGTTGCTATATAATAAACTTTGATCAACAAAAATACGTGAAATTATATGTCAGAATTTCTTTACTTATAAATGTATTTGGGTATCAAATACTACGCATTTATCGAGAGTTATAATCACGGAAACCTGTTTGATATTGGTGATGATATTTTTCTTCGTACATACAAAGGACTTTGACAATTCACCTTTATCATCTGTTAATTTTGCAACGTGATGTCAAAGGTCTTCAATATTGTAAAATATATCAACGGATAGATTGAATCACAATGACGCCTTGTTCTTGCTTCACTCTTGTGTCAAGCTTTGTTTCGTACCAAAGGTTTTTGTATTGCTGGATTTTGTTGAGGCTGCGTTTCTTGAGTGCAGTCTCTCCTTATTGATACATTTAAGGAATGAAATTTACTGATTAAGAACGTTTGCCTAACAAAGACAAATAGGCAGAATGGAGAATGTTGGAGAATGTTTCATTTCTTTTCTAAACAAATCATTTTATTTGAAAATCAATCTGAATCAGCGATCTAACTTTTGAGTAATCTGTCTTATGTTTTCGACATGGACATCGATGTGATTAACAAATGGACGGACAAACACCAAATCTTAATACCATTTAATTTGATTTCGGGAGTAAAAATGATTATTTTGGTTTTTCTTAATGCGTCAGAAATTCACAGATTTTATATCTTAGTCAAAAATATTGATTATTAATTCTACACTAAGAAGATTTTTTTTCAAATGTTTTGAGTGTTCATCTCAAAATTTCAATTTTTAAACAAAAACAAAAATATTGAAAGAAGAAATAAACATTGCCCTCAGAAGATGACAGTATTTATTACAAAAAAATAAACCATGGATAGATGTGTCTACTTTAGACATTGCCTAGTTCAAAACATGTTCGAAAATGATAATATAGAAGGAAATACTCTATTACTCTCCGCTCGTGCTTGAAAACAATGCTTACAAACAAACATAACTATCTAACCTCTTTATTACTGTGACAATAAAAAAATGTAATTTTGATCATTGATTTAGGCACGCATTGAATTAATATGTGACGTTATCGTACATATATAACTGTATTGAAGTACAAGAAACTACTGAATATCTAACACTTACAGTAAGCTATGCTAGCTGATTTAAAAACGGAGATTAAAAGTACATGTTTCTTTTCGAAATCGATATTGCTATATTGCTGTAAGATATTTGTGACAAATAAATCAAGGTAGAATAGCTTATAAAGTACGATATAAGAATAATTCATTATGACATTCTATCATTTTACTGTAGGCTTCAAAATATTCCAACTGGCAATTAATTGTCATCGATGGAATGAAATAATATGATTCTTGTGGAAAAACAATTAATCTATTATAGTGCATTTCGCATACTTGTTATGTTGGGTATAGAATAGTTAATAAACAAAAAACTCATGCATTTGTTTATTTTGTTCTGTAACGTATTTAGTTATTTAGATTTTTTTTTTTTTTTTTTTTTTTATTTTTATTTATTTAGTTTTTTTGTTTTTTTTTGTTTTATTTTGTTTTTTTGTTTGTTTGTTTTTTTTTTTTTTTTTTGTTTTTTTTTTGGGGGGGGGGTATTTGGGGTGCGTTTTTATGATGTCGCATAAGATATTTATATAACAGCTTTTAGACTTGTTCTCATGATCTTTGGAAAGGAAATGAAAACTTGCATGTTTTACAAACGGCGCTGGCATTAACCTAAAATTGATTTTTATAGGCTCTTTCGCCTTCCCGAGTGTCATTACCGAGGTAAAGTCACCTCAAACAGTGTTGGCGATCCTACTAATGCAATAGTCTTTGTCATGACTTGGGCTACAAAAAGTAACTGGTCGTTTATCAACCTTTGTGAACATAAGATATCATTCTGAACCTAATATGTTTTTGGATATAAAAAAAACGATTTCTGACCCTGCGATTTATTTTTCTACATGTATATAACACATCAATCATTAAAAAATAAAGAAAGGAAACTAATACTTTTTATTTAGTACATTTCTCTTTCTGGCGAACTAATTTACAGTTATACAGGATTAATTATTGACAAAATCGCCATTAACAATTAGTGGTGCATGTTGTTTTCCTGCTGAATATGTATTTGATATAGAAAAATATATAAAATATTCATTTAGCAATAAAGCATTCGTTATTAGGTAAAATCTTACTCGAATATAATATATGTATGCGATTTGTTTCTCTGTCTCATAGAATTGTTCTATACATGTATATTAGACCATCAAATGTGCTTGTAATTTATTGCATGACTAACCTATCTTTGTCAATGCTTCAAATTTGACAGTATTCATTAGAAACTTTGATAAAAAAATGCACTCATTCTGTTAAAACGTCTGCTTACATTACGTTAGTGTTATGCGCTATATGACCAGTAATGTGTCTATTTTAGAAACAAGTCATTTTTGTATTTATTTTAATAAATGTAATGACATCATATTGATTGTAATTGGTATATTAAAAATACTTTCAATGTTAATAACATGTACTTAAAGTCATTGGTACTTTTATTGGTGTTAATCATCTATTTTTACAACATGAAAAAAGAATTGAATGATACAAAGTGTTATATCTATTCCAAAGACTACCATATCTGAATTTTGAATATATTATTTTGCATATGCCAGACAATCAAGTTTAGAAAATACAACATATCGTATTGTTATAATGAACTGTAGATGTTATTTTGAACTTAAACAAGAGCATGCCTTCAGTGATTTGCAATATAAATGTTCTGTTAGGTGAAATACATTCAATATGCTATTTCTATGGCTGAGGTTTATAATTTATATTATATATAATGTTCGATTTACATATTAATATAACCCTCAGTTCATGCGGTGCTTCCATTCAAAATTAAAAAGCAGGTATTTATTGCGAGAAAAAACAAAGATGATTAGCTATAAAAGGCTATCAATAAACTGTAAATACGTAATAAGTTATATCTTTATGCTTTCAATGTGACAACAAACAATATAAAATTTATAAAACAAATATAATTTTATCATTGTTAATTCAGAAATCTATGAAACACAATAGCTTTCATCCGTTCTTTCTATTAAATTATACTTCCAGCTGATTCATAGAATAATGCAAAACGCAATTTACGATATCAGTTACAAGATGAGTTTAATGCTGATATAAAAAAATCCTAGACAATATTGTATCTCATTAAAACGGACGTTTTTATTGTCTATTCTAAACCGCGTTTTTTCTACTGCAATTTGTTAATAATGATGTGATGAATTAAAAAAAAAGACACTTACTTAGTCATAAGTTTATTCACTATAATTTGTTTTCATTTCCACTTTTTCTCACTCACTTAAGTAATAGCTGTATCAATCCCAAAGGGTTAAATATTGTTACATAAAGATAAACAATAATTCTTCTTTCGGACCATCACAGTGACGGACATGCTCGATTCAGTACAAGAGATAAAGAATGGTTGAAATAAATTTGATAAAACCTTTGGAAGGAAATTGCATTGTAACGTGTGTTCTATGACAAATTTTTTATGCAAATGAATGTCATAATTATAAGAAATGAACTGCATTGCCACAGGAAGAAAATGAAGTTAATCACCAAATACAGAAAGTTCTGATGGTGTCAATGTCATAATTATACTGCCTGTCAACCGGCAAAATTTAGGCAAATTCCGAACGTATTTAGGTCAATAAATATCTGTTAACTTGCACAAAACTATTAGATGTTTAAATGTAGTTTAAAACAATTCGCAATATTTTCACATGAAACACTGCCTCTAAAATATATATCAAAACCTATTATCAATAATGTAATAGAAGGGGCTGAAATTAATAAACCATAGTCTATATAAGCTCTGCTTGGCACTGGTCCTAGTCGTGCAATAAGTTACGATCGCTCTACTAGTATTTTACTGTATTTACAGTACTTTGATAATGGATAACGTAAAAAAAAACTATGCACTTCGTGATTTATCCAAGCTGTCAAGTTATTAAATAAGTTAATGCAAACCCTCTGTATAATTACATCAAGGCAATAAATCAAAGAAAGGAGTATCATGGGTTTGTTTCGTATGATAAGCTGAGCTGACAATTTTTTATCATAAGTTACATAATATGAAATATCCTGCGACGTTTCTTACTATTATGTTATCTTTATAGAACTGTTGCTTATCTAAATGATAAATAGAATTGGCATGAAACACACATTACCTTTCTTCAACCTAAAATAAAATATAAATGTGTCAATTAGGGTATCTTAATTGTAATAAGAACCATAAGAACTATTTTACTATTACAAAATTAGAATAATCCGTTATTTTTGTATTACACTGAAAATTGTCTAACTTATACATGCATTTATTTGTATCCATATTTTATATCAGTTTTAGAGGGTTAATATTTGTCTACTTCAAGATAAACCATTCACTAACTGTCCAGAATTTATACCACAGACGTCTGATTTGTCATCACTCACACACAATCATATCCGTGTATGTATTGCTAACACAACGAGACCTTAGTAAGACATATATTGCCCAATGAATTATATTGGTATATGCCTAGATGTAAGAATGCATTTATCATTTATAAAACTGTCGAAGCACTAGGCAGGTATCTTTTTTGAATTTCAAGGTAAGCCAAATTGATCCAATTTAAATATGGACAATGATATAAATGAAGATCTATAATCGCGGGAACTTATAATATTATTTTAGTCCTGTGTAATTTCTACACAATCATATATTGGTTCAGATTACATGTTTTACTGATTTTCTTTACATAAGTAAAGTGATATAAACCATTTGTTTATTTTGCTATTTTCCATATATTTTGTTCATTTTTTTGCAGATAAACAATATATAATGGCTGCTTTTTTCGCCAAGGGAGTTAAATATGCTAAACATGTTTCTAAACAAAACGGGTACAGTCTATAATTGTTAAGAATACTAAACAGTAAGTAATCGTTGATGTTTGAACCTTAAGAAAGTGATTTAACCTACCGACACTCTGCTTTGTGAGATAAAAACGATTGTTGAGGTAAAGGCCCATTTAAGACGTTTTGCAAACTTATTATCAAGCTTAATATCATAGTACATAAATGGCAGTTCCTGTGCGTTATTCATAATTACATTTTTTTTTTAAGAACTTTTCCTTTACTTTTCATTTTTTAATTTGGTAAGAATCCCCTGTAAATTTTAAAAATTTCCCTTTTAACATTTTTTTCCCGAAGGGGCAAAAATTTCCCTTTTACATTTTATTTTAAAATACCCAAAGGAGATTCCTGGATTTCAATCTGTTATTTAGAATTACCAATGAAAATTCTTCTTAATATTTCTTTCCTTTAACTTTCACAGGAAGTCAGTCTGGATTCAGATTGCCTCCGGCCAAAAAAAGAATTATATTATGCAAAACGTTTAATTTATCTTTAAGTGATTATTTTTTTGGCAGACACAATAAATAAATTAATTGGAAACACTTTCTCAGACATTATATTATCACCCAGGTGCTGTTGTTTTATAATTATCACGAACATACTGATATAAGCATAACAAATCTTGTAAAAATACTTATTCATAATTGATTTTTTATCATTTAATCGAATAGGTATGTTGAGATAAACGAAAGTTTGAAAGTTCGTTGTTTTTATGTGTGAATTTTTATTGAATTAGACACGCACCTGAATCATTGTTATTATTGATGCACAAATATTTAAATGAATTTCCTATTCAATTTGTTTAATACATCGGACCGTTAAATGCGTATATATATTAAGTAATCGAGTGTCAGTTGCATGAAAGAGTTTCTCAGTCAGCATCCTGCAAAAAGATATTATTCCATAGGAAAAAAATATACGATATCATAAATACACCCAATTTGTGCAGACGTCTATTGAACAAATTACGTATGTAATATTGACGAATCGAAGGAAACCGCACATTTTATTAATTTTACATAACCCTTACGAAAGAAGGTGAATCACTTGGTTGACTTCAATGAGTTACGATTTTTGAAATCGTATTTTATTGTCTGCCATGGTTATATTTAAAAAATGCTTCCAATGTCACGTCTTTGAGAGTTGTTGGTGCTTGTCTTAAATGTAAAACAGCTAAATACAACATGCAAGAAGAATCGAATGATAAAGTAAAAGACATCTTAGTTTGGAAAAAAATCATCCTATAATGTTGCTATCATGAACTGTAAATGTCTATGGCTTTAAAGACCTGAAAACTTCACCGAGTTCATACTTTAGTGATTTGCAAAACAAATATTTAATTTAGAAGGATTGATTCAATATGTCATTTCTACAAACCACTTATATATATTTATTCATTAATGAATATAGACAGTTCTTGTCAGTGGATGGATGAACTTAATATACCTTCGAGATTTAAGACAGCGTATACGGAGCTAAGATATCAGAATGCAAAAAAATATGGATGTGTTTTAAAGAGAAAACGATGATTTTAAGTAAAATACCCATCAATAAAAATGTTTATTTAATTTCATGCTTCCAAGCGAACAAACAAATGAAACAGTTATAAAACAATTACAATATCATTGAGCATCAAGAAATCAATGAAACACAGTAGTATTCCTCAGATTAGATTATACTTCAAGCAGATTTATGGATGCAAAAATTATAATACGTGATACTAGATGAATTTATTGCAGATATAAAACATCCTACACATTATTGTATTACATTAAAACAGATGTGGGTTTTTTTTCTAGACCGTTTTTTCAACGTTAATTTGATATTACTGATATCATAAATAAGGAATAAAAGCTCTAACGTTTTCACGCAATTTGCAAATAAAATGTGATAGGCTTAAATGAAATTCATAAAAAATGTTTTAGATCATTGGTTCGGTTTTTATATAAATTATGTTTGTTTATATTTAAAGGTTTCGTGTATTCTATAACACTTCTGCTAAGTCATCAAATTTTAAGCTGCATCTGTCCCAATAGTGTAAATATTGTTATTATAAACGTCTTTATGACGTCATGTTTTGTTGTATCTGTACATTTTTGTGTAAATTGTACTAAATAAATATGAATAAACTATCCGATATTTCCAAAAAAGTATCCAATATTTCAGTAGTGGATGGTTTTCTATATGTGAAAAATGAACAGTTCTTTGAACAGATGTTATACAATATTTGTTTCCAAATTTGCAATGAAGGGGTATACTTCCAGGTGTTAAATAACACACTTTGATCAACAAAAATACGTGAAATTATATGTCAGATTTTCTTGATATTTAAATGTTATTGCGTATCAAATACTAAAGCATTTGTCGAGTGTTATAATATACAAATATGAAATTTCCTACACATAACATGTATTACCTCTGAGTGTCATTTCTAATAAATTGTAAAATGTTTTATGGGAATAATTATTGTTAAACAAATTTAATATCTAAGCAATTTAACTAGCAAATTAAAGAACTATCCCGTTAATATTATTTTTGAACTATCCTTTACATTTTAAAAAATCAACGGTAAACAAAATCAAAATGACGCCTTGTTCTTGCTTCATCCTTGTGCCAATCTGAGGGTGGTGTCAGTGGTTCTGTGCTGTTGAATTTTGTTGGGGACTGCGTTCATTGGGTATTGCCTTTCCTTGTTGATCTTATCTTCTCATATTTAATCCATGCATAAATATTAACAATCTGTAAATGAATTCAAAAATGACTGAATTCACTACTCTTACCTACATGTCTTACATTTCACATAATAGCATTTCGAATGTTCAACAAACGAATTGGCAATGCATATACGTATGATATGAACTGATTAAGGACGTTTGTCAAACAAAGACATATAGGCAGAATTGAAAATTGTTTAGAGATTTATTTCCTTACAAATCATTTTGATAAATCTGCCCCTGATACTGATTTTTTCACAGCGGACATTAATGTGACTACCGGACGACGGCAAAACACCAATCATAATACGACGTAAGTTGATTTCAAGCGTATTTAAAATGATTATCTTGGTTTTCTTAATAAGTCGAAAAATGACAAATTTATAGTGTTTATCTCAAAATTTCAATATTTATTCGGAAACAAATATTGAAAAAAATATAAAAATACGTGTCCTCAGAAGATGACAATATTCATTCAAAAATATACCGTGAATAAATTTATCTATCTTAGCATTGCGTACATCAAAAATGTTTGAAAGTGATTAAAGACAATTAAATACTATAAGAAAACGAGAGAAAAAATCAGAAACCTCCGAAAAGTTATCTTTTGATATTCGCAAAAATAAAAACATAATAGAATTGTTGCTTGGAAATGAAAAATAGCATGACAGTATGATATCAAGAACAAGCATCATCATCATCATCGTCTCACTCTCCATAGAGCATACTCGCGATGAAACTAAAACTATGTACATGCGCAGCAATTGGGTTCCTCCTTACAGTTAAATGTAGTCTATTTACGTACATCTTCTTGTAAAAACTGGTTAAAACTGGCAATGTGTCTAGTTGGTGGTATTGTGTTTCATCAGCGCCGACTTGAACCCCTCAAAGGTTGTTTGCTCAACACTTTGCATGGGTAGACCATTCCATTCCATGGTTTGAAGTGTAAAAAAATTGCATTTATAGTATAACGCTAACATTTAGCGCGTCTAAACGCTATGTTTATATGACACAAATGACGTCACGTCAAAGTATAATACCATTTTACGGAGTCGCGAAAACGGCACGGGTATGTGATAAACAAACATAACACACTAAACTCTTTATCACTCTGGTATAAAAATGCTTTATCATTCTGGAATAAAAATGCAATATAGATCATTGATTTAGCCTTGAATTAAAGAAGTACAATTAAATGTGTTATGTGACATTATCATACACATATATAAGTTATTGAAATACACGAAGCTTAAGAAAAAAAGAAACTGCTTAATATCTGACACGCACTGCAAGCAATGTTTGCTGCTTTTTAAAAACAAAAAAATTAATGGCACATGTTTCATTTCGAAATCAATATTGCTTTAATCCCAATTGGCAAATAAGTGAACATAGAGTAGCTAATAACGTCCGATATAAGAATAATTCATTACTAATAAATTGCATTCATAATGACATTCTGTTAGGTTTCTGCAGCCTTCAAATTATTTTTTTGTTTTCAGTGTATTTATCATCATCGATGTAATGAAATATTATGCTTCTTGTGGAAAACAATTAATCATTTATATGCATTTTGCATATTTGTTATGATAAATGTTGGATATAGAATAATAAACAAGGAACTCTCACTTTGTTTATTTTGTTCTGTTACATTTTTAATTGTGTTGCATTTTATGCTGGCGCATAAAATATCACTTCCAGCGCTGAGGCGTGTGTTCTAGTGCACTCATGCTCATTGGAAAGGAAATGAAAAATTGCATTTATAACAAACGACATTGGTATGATGGTTGAATTGATCCTTATAGGCTGTTACGTCTATCCAAGTGTCATTGCTAAGCTATAGATATTCAAAAACATTGTTGGCGATCCTAATTATGTTACGATCTCGGGCTGCAAAAAAAGTCGATAGAGAAAAAAAACAACATAAAACAGAAACTTGTTACTAATCAGCCTTCGTGAACATAAGATATTATTCGGAACCGAATATGCGTTTGAATATAAAAAGAAACGATTTCTTTCCCTGTGTATTGTTCTTTGACTTGTATAGAACATCAATCATTATATAAAGAAAGAAAGAAAACAAAGAAAGAAAACTTCTATTTTATATTTAGCACGATTAATGTCATATATAACTTCATTCAAACAGTATGCAGCCAGTTCGTGACATACGTCAGAATTACGTGTTTGGAACATCTTACATGGAAGATGTTTTCCAGCACCGGTGAAAAAACACTTGAAAATAAGCGTTTAGATTATTGCGTTTGAATATAAAAAGAAACGACAATGACGCCTTGCTCTTGCTTCATCCTTGTGCCAATCTGGGGGGTCGTTTCAGTGGTTCTGTGCTGTTTAATTTCGTTGGAGGCTGCGTTCATTGGATATTGCCTTTCCTTGTTGATCTTATCTTCTCATATTTAATCAATGCATAAATATTAACAATTTCACTACTCTTACCGCTACATTTCTTACATTTCACATATTTGCATTTCGCATGTTTACAAATGAATCGGCAATGTATATAAGTATTAAATGTACTAATTAAGGTCATTTGTCTAACAAAGACATATAGGCAGAATGGAAAATTGTTTTTAAGATTTATTTCCTTACAAATCATTTTTATAAATCTGCCCCTGATACTGATTTTTTCACAGCGGACATTGATGTGACTACCGGACGACGGCAAAACACCAATCATAATACGACGTAAGTTGATTTCCAGCGTATTTAAAATGATTATCTTGGTTTTCTTAATAAGTCGAAAAATGACAAATTTTATATCTTAATCAAAGATATTGATTACTAAAAAGATATTTTTTTCAAAAGTTCCGAGTGTTTATCTCAAAATTTCAATATTTATTCGGAAACAAATATTGAAAAAAATATAAAAATACGTGTCCTCAGAAGATGACAATATTCATTCAAAAATATACCGTGAATAAATTTATCTATCTTAGCATTGCGTACATCAAAAATGTTTGAAAGTGATTAAAGACAATTAAATACTATACGAAAACAAGAAAAAAATCAGAAACTTCCGAAAAGTTACCTTTTGATATTCACAAAAAAACATAATTGTTGTTTGGAAAATGAAAATGAAAAATAGCCTAACAGCATCATCATCTTCTTCGTCAATAATCGCCTCACTCTTCATAGAGCAAAATCGCGATGAAACTAAATCTATGTACATACGCAGCAATTGGATTCCTCTTTACAGTTAAACGTAGTATATTTACATCTTAAAAACTGGCAATGTGTCTATTTGGTGGAATTGTGTTCCATCAGCGCCGACTTGAACCCCTCCAAGGTTGGTTGCTCAAAAACTGGTATAGGTAGGCGATTCCAGAGGACAATCATGGTGGCCGTGAAGAAGCTTTTCTGGTACACAGATTTCCTACTTGTGAGCTGGCTGAGTAATTGTGGGTTGCCTCTTTATGTTCTTGCATTACATACCAGGGGATCTGGTGTGACATCTACAAGGCCATGCTTGATCTTGTAGAGCATGGTGACTCTTGCGATGTCACGTCTCTTCTGTAGAGTGGTCCAGTGTAGTGAGCTTACCATCTCTGTGAGTGAGTAGTCGTGCTTAACAAACCGTGATGCTCTTCTTTGAACCATCTCTAGTTGGTTGATGTGGCTGTCATGGGCTTTTTTCAGTTGATATGAAAAAAAGAAGAATAAAGATCAACAAAGCAAAGACAACGTTCACAGGACGCGGCCCCCGACACACTAAAAAAACCTGACATATGGGTGAAAGGAGTAGGACATTTAATGTGAAATAATATAAACTAAAACAAACCCATAAGGGAATTTTAAGGGATAAGGGCTGTAAAGGTAAAAAGGTGGAGGGTTAAAATGGGTGAGGGGGGGGGGGATTGAGAAAATACCTACCGTCAACGACAATCCAACAAGACAGACATCACAACACATGTAAACATCCAAAACAAGTTACAATACAGACATGAAGCCTTCTTGTGTTAGTAAATTACATTGTCCACGATAGTTATGATCTACTAGGATGGCTTCTCGTGCTTGAAATCAATGCATAAAAATAGAGGATATTAAATGAGTGTAAATTTTACACTGAATTTATTCAATGAGTTGAATAAAAATATATTATGCGAGCCTCTGGCTATTCTATTTATCACATACCCAAAATAAAGACCGTAGTGAAAAAAAGTTTTCATTGATGCGCCTATAGTATAATGCTAACATTTAGCGCGTCTTAACGCTATGTTTATATGACACAAGTGACGTCACGTCAAAATATAATACTGTTCCCTTTTAATGGAGTCGCAAAAACGGCACAAATATGTGACAAACAAACATAACACACTAAACTCTTTATCACTCTGGTATAAAAATGCTTTATTATTCTGGAATAAAAATGCAATGTAGATTATTGATTAAGCCTTCAATTAAAGATAGTACGCATTAAATGAGTTATGTGACATTATCATACACATATATTAGTTAGTTATTGAAATACACGAACTTTAAGAAACTGCGTGATATCTAACATGCACTGCAAGCTATGCTTGCTGTGCTTTTTAAAAACGAAAATTAATGGCACATGTTTTATTTCGAAATCAATATTGCTTTAATCCCAATTGGCCAAATAAATTTACGTAGAATAGCTTATAATGTCCGATATTAGAATAATTCATTACTAACATATTGTCTTCATAATGCCATTCTTTCAGGTTACTGCAGGCTTCAAATGATCTTTTATTTTCAGTGTCAATTTATTATCATCGATGTAATGAAATATTATGCTTCTTGTGGAAAACAATAAATCTATTATTTGCATATTGCATATTTGTTATGATAAATGTTGAATATAGAATAATATATAAAGCACTCACTCATTTGTTAATTTGTTCTGTTACATTTTTAGTTTTGTTGTATTTTATGCTGTCACATAAGATATTTATAGCAGCGCTGAGGCGTGTGTTCTAGTGCAGTCATGCTCATTGAAATGACAAATTGCATACTTTACAAATGACATTGGCATGATCATAGAATTTCTTCTTATAGGCTCTTTTGTCTATCCAAGTGTCATTGCCGAGCTATATATATTTCAAACATTGTTGGCAATTTTACTTATGTAACGGCCTCGGTCATGACTTCCTAGGCTACAAAAAAGTCGAGAGAGAGCGAAAAAAAAACAAAAGAAACTGGTCAATAATCAACGTCCGTGAGTATAAGATATTATTCGGAACCGACACAGATATACATCTTTATTATATGATCTAAATATAGCTGCAATCTCATTGATCCAAACAGTAGTCAACAGAACTTTTTATAAAATCATATTTACTGGGTGTAGTATCATATTTACTGGCTGAATTGGATTTTCCCAGTCTAAAAATAGATTGAGACTCATATTCAATGATCATACACCATAGACTGTTAATTACGCGTGTTAGTTAAAAAATAATTGTTGCTTTTTGTTCTTTATGGCATATTTCTCGATTAAAATATCAATACTTTACTATTATACTTAAAGGTTACACCGCAATGATGAGTATAAACTTGAATTATTTTTGTTTGCGCAGCGTTCGCGTAGTCGTTGCACGCCTAACACGTGCGTCTTTTTTTCCCGCGCTTCAACGAGGCAAAATTTGTACATCTATAATTATAAGGTTGTACTTTTGTAATTTTTTTAATTTCTTAGCCTTTTCATATAATAAAACAATTATTGACTAGTGAACCATTGAATATGATGTGATATTCACCGGCAGAAAGTCATATTCACCTCGGCTATCGCCTCGGTCAATATGTCATCTGCCGGTGAATATCACATCATATTCAATGGCTCACTAGTCAATAATTGTATAATATTAAGCTCCATGTTTATACATGTGTATTAAGCTCGATGGAATCTTATATGCTTTTGAATATAAAAAGAAACAATTTCTTCCCTGTGTATAGTTCTTTTACTTGTATAGAACATCAATCATTAAAAAAGGAAGAAAGAAAACTAATATTTTATATTTAGCACGATTTTCTTTTTATCGAATTAATTTATAACTTCATTCAAATGGTATGCATTCGTGAAAGACGTCAGAAAAAAACGTCTTTGAAACATCTTACATAGAGGGTGTAAAATGTCATTCTCCAGCAACGGTGGAAAAAAAACACTAGAAAATACAGTTTAATACATAGTCATTTTGTTCATCATAAGATAATTTACAATACTTTGCCATTATAGACCAGACAAGTAAGCTCAATGCCTGTAGTCTGATATGCATACAAGAAATTATCACGCACATAAGCGTTAAAGAATACGGTAAAAAAAAATCTTTCTTGAATGGTGTTATTAGTATGCAAATCGTTCAATTTATCTAGAAACAAGTATAAATATAGATTGGAAGCACTCTCTCAGACATATTTTTTTCAACCAGGTGCTGTTGTTTCATAAATATCACGAACATGCACATATCAGCATAAAATTTCTTGTAAAAATACTGATAAATGATTGATTTATGTGCATCTTCTTAATCGAATAGGTATGTTTAGATATACTAGAGATGGAAAGTTCGTTGTTCTTATTCGTGAATTTAAATTATATTAGACACGCACCTGCATCATTGTTATCATTGAAGCACAAAAGAAATTGTTTTGAAATCAGGGACAGACAATTTCATTGGCGGATACATTGAGTACTAGACCTACAACATATGTTTGTATAGGTTATAAAATATACAATATCATGACATGAACAAAATTTGTAGCACAAAATATTCAGTTTACATTAGAGTCTTTATTAAGTGGTGGAATGAATAGTCAAAGTTAACAGCGCTTATCAGATGAGTAAACTTAAATTAGGTACGTCATTCATCAATATACATGAGAGTAATAAAACCGATTATAATGTAAAGCATTCTCAAATATTTGGCAGTCACGACTTTTTTTGTCAATTTAAATGTTTAAATACATGCATTGACAACTATTATTGCTGGAAGAACATACTAACGGTAGAATATTTACCATTTTCGTTTCTCAATAGTTTTGTGTACTATTACACAATTTTGTAACATGGAAACTTCCAACTATTCTTATTGGTTTAATTGTATTTCAACAACAAAATAAGTGAGGTTTTGATTGTCCGAAAACACCACCAATAGACCGAACCTGACAAGTTCTTATGTAAGGTTTCATACGATCGGGCAGTCAGTCTGTCGTTCGTTCGTTCGTTCGTCCGTTCGTTCATTCATTCGTTTGTTCGAAAAAGAAATACAAAAATATAAGTACATGTGTATGCTTTCAAAGTTAAAAAAAGTTACTCTTAGCTCACATTCTATCATGTGTTTTTTACTTTTTCAACATTATATACCTTTTTTGTTAAATCAGGAAATATATTTCAGTGTGTTATTTTTTCTCTTTGTTAGTGCGTCATTTTTTCCCTGATGAATTATTAAACAAAATATAAAGGTTGATTTTATCAGCAAATGCTGTGTTGATCATTTGTTACTATTCAATTAATTATCATCATAATTATCATCATCATTATCATGATACATATCACAATCATTATCATCATCATCATAAAACAAATCTATATACTTTAAAAAATCACGATAGTACTTCTGTGAATATTTCATATCCAATGTATAAATGTATAAATTAAAACAAACGCAAGAATGACACGGAAGTGTCACATTGAAGGTTCCATGATAACCGCCGTATGAACACATCTGCGGATGTTTCTAAATTCAAAATTTTACTATTTCATGTTTAAATGTTGAATTCTGCTAAAGCCGGTGCTAGGGGGCGTGGACGGTAACTTGCACTTTCCAGTACCGTCCATGAACAGGCTCAATCAAACCGAGCCTGCAACATTTTCAATTTTGCCGTGTTGGGCTTTCTTTAGGGATTCTGTATTTATCTATTTTATGATCACATCCGTGTTATTTGTGCCGTGTGGCAGCTGTAAAAAGTCTCCCCATACATTTAATCAATGATGTTATATTTTCGATCCTTGAAGATCGTTCAGCACGACATTATTGTTGTGCTTATGGTATATTTAATTTCAACTTTTCGGCATTTTCTAGTTGGGTGGTTCCAATATTCCTACTAGAATAATGTTGAATCACTCTTAGGATATGTTGCCTGCTTTTTAAATTTGTCTTTTGACGTCTTATTTGTGATACGCAGGCTTCATAACCTCTGATTCTCTTTCAAATTTCCATTTTATTTAGTTCCGCCCATTGTTTTCTCGTTTAGGGCACACGCTTTTTATTACTTGGGGACCATACGCCGCTTTTCATGGAATGGCACGGAAGTGTCACATTGAAGGTTCCATGATAACCGCCGTATGAACACATCTGCGGATGTTTCTAAATTCAAAATTTTACTATTTCATGTTTAAATGTTGAATTCTGATAAAGCGGGTGCTAGCGGGCGTGGACGGTAACTTGCACTTTCCAGTACCGTCCATGAACAGGCTCAATCAAACCGAGCCTGCAACATTTTCAATTTTGCCGTGTTGGGCTTTCTTTAGGGATTCTGTATTTATCTATTTTACATAGCAGCATCGGGTTGTTTGAGCGGAGGTCTTGTTGTTGGTGGTACTGCTTTGTTTTGTTTTTATTGTTTGGGCTATCTGTTAGGAGTCCGGAAAATCCTTATTTACTCTTGAAAGTCTTACATAATTCAGTTACTTTTGTAGTATATTTGATCTTTGAGTATTGATTTTACATGCATTTCAATGTCATATATAAAAGTATGTTTAAACTGATCAACATGTCCCTGTGAGCATTTGAAGAAGTATGTCTTTATGTTTTCCCTATGTTTTCCCTTCAAATGGCGTACGGTAAAGAAAGCTTTTTTAAAGCATGTCTAACAATGTAATTCAAGCTGTTATTTTGACGCAGTATTGACATAAAAGGCATGTGATACGTTTTATTACTGACATTTTGTGTCTTATTATTTGTAATTGTTTCATAATTTCTGATATTGTCACAGACATTGCCAAGAATGCTTGACAATAGTGTGCATGAATAACTCTTTACTGTATACTCAAAATAACGTTACGAACGTATAATTTGAAATAAAAGTCGATATATCACAAAACAACAGAATTGGTTATCATTTAAATAAAAATCATGTTGTTTAAGATGTGACATATGAAATAAGAAACATATTAAATTTTCATCTTATTAATGAAAATAAGAACTTGCTTAAAATGTATCAAGCAATATCTTTTGTGACTGAAGTTTACAATGTTTGTTTGATTTTAAAGTAAAAAGAATATTTCGTTGGTATATTTCCTATTAAGCGAATAACGCATGCACGACATATTTGCTGAACGGTTAAAATCCTACTAAAATGGCAGCATTATATTTTATTCGGGATTATTTTATTCTGTTAACGCACACCTATCCATGTGTGTTAAATAACAGGCAGAGTCAATGGTTCGTCTCATGCAACAGTCGACTAAAAAATTTTTGAAAATGAACAATTTTCACGTACACAATGATTCCCATAACTAAATACATTGATGTGATTGGTTTCGTTTTCTTGCAAATCTGATCCCCTGATAATAATAATATGACGAAACATGCAAATTCATTGCAATTGTGCATCATGAGTTGTTTACACTGAATTCAAGGATAAAACATGTTTTATGAACTGTCTCATTACATACAAGTAAAGTCTTGTCAAATGATTTTTTTTTCAAAATTAAATTTCTTGGATTTACAATTTTTTTTAAATTATAATCCTTTTTTTTATATAAATATTTAGCGAATCACATTGAATATTTCTAACGTTTAAGACAGTTTAAAAACCGGTAACCTTATTTGCGTAAAATGTAGAAAAAAAATGTGATAAAGCCTCTTCTCGTAATTCTTTAGTTACCTTAAATAAATGACCCCCATAGTTCTATAAAATCTGATTTTGTTCAGACTCTTATGATTTCTTTAATTAGTATTTTTTTCGGATTGATTTTATATGTTAACAAGAAAAATATTACATACATTCGTATGTAATATAGGTACGATTGCATACTACTTTTTGTGAAGACTTTATGTTTGCTGAATTTAAGGTGTAATGTAAAATGAACAAACATGTCATGAGATATTTTATATCTTTAAACATTTTCATGGAATGTAATTAATGTATCACCATATTAAAGTTGCATGCCTTCAGATGAGAAAAATGATTTCAAGGAAATCAAAATATAAAAATAAAATTCACGGTCAATTGACTGCTTTGAAGCATAATCACAAAATAAAATTACAGGAAATTAAAAACCTTTTTAATACACTTAAGGTAGAATTTCATTGTAAATCATAGTCACAGATTTGAGATATGATTATTTATTCATATTATCATCATTATTGGTTATATATTGATAAAAAAACCAGAAAGACACAGTTTGTAAATATTTATTACAATAAAATATGAAAAAGGTATACGCGCCGAGGTTAGCTATAATTAAAATTCCCGCGCTAAGTCGCGGTGGTGCTTGGGATAATCACTTGATATGGCAGCCATTTTACGATACGAAAATGCCTGGCCCTCCTCGGAAAGTTTATCCTGCCGAAAATATATGAAAAAATACTTGCAATTCAAAGTTTGCTGGCTACATAAAGATTATCGATTTACTCTTTGCATACTTTTTTCCGTCTGAGTATAATAATATTGACGTGTTTTCATTGGCTTAAACCATCACGTTACCAATACACATGTAGGTGTGAACTAATTTCGTGTTCATTAAAATTATTCCGTTAATAGACATATAACAATCTTATTTACAAATGAATTGATAAAACAACAATCCCAGAAGCATTCAAGATAATAACAATCATTGGAAAAAATAAATGCATATAAATTGTAATTTTGTGTATAACAACTCAACTCCCTAAACAAAACATAATAGACTCAACCAAAACAAGCGCCTGCTTCTTCACCTAACTATGTAGTTGCATGACCATGATTAGCAATTTAGCGAACCAAATCTAAGAGATAAACCTATTGTAAAAATAATACAATGACCACAGCAGATTTCGTACAGAAAGAGACGTTTCTGTTTAACAATTAAAACACTACACCTTATAATAATGACAACTAAACTGAAATAACTGGTATATTCATATCAATTTCAACTTGCTAACAGTTACATCATAGCAGATCTGACATATATGAGATAATGTTTGACTTCGGTTACATCATTCTGAAAGGTTTTAGGGATAACAAATATGTAACCTAATATTACAGCGTGGGATGAAGTTGAATGAATTACGCAAAAAAAAATGAAAATCCTAAGCTTACTTTACAAATTTAAACAGGAACTACCAATTTCATCATTATAAAGTTATTCATAATGAATGGCGGACAACTACTCAGAATTACCACCTGTTCTATGTTCCATATTAAACATTGTGACACATCAGTGCCAAAACATTTGTGCAATTAATACCACGGCTATAATTACAGTTTTGATCAAGATTAATGATCGACCCCTATAAAGTAATACAAACTTGTAATTATCAAGCAATGCTAAATAAAAGGATAATAGAATCCGTTAAGTGGTGTACAGGTTGCAATATTGATACTAAAGCCTTGATAACAGTATAATAGAAATAATACTTTTTAAATATAAATGGGCCTGATTTTTCAGTTGAGGTTAACTTGTTAAGAACGAATAATTACATGCTGATTATTATCTTTTAAATAAAAATCTCTCATTCAATTCATTTAATTTTTTTCAGATTAATTGTATTTATATATACGTTGAATCAACAACAATTTTAAATGTAACTAATCATTTTCAAAAATGACAAGAAACAAACAAAAACGTAAGGTGCGGTTCTGTTCACATTCGAAATGCAAAATCATAAGTAGTTATTACGTCATTAACCCAATCATGCCTTTCTTTTATACCCATCATAAAACGATAATTATACGGAACAAAGACTCATGATGAACAAAAATATTGCTTGCATATACATGTTTTACAAATTGAATTGTTTTTTTTTGTTTTTTGTTTGTTTTTTTTTGGGGGGGGGGGGATTTAACGAATCCTTTTGGAAATTTACAAACTCTTTCAAATATAGTTATGTCATTTGTTAACATTTGGTTTAGGTTTCTGATTGTACAATAAGATAAGCTTGTTTACGAAAGATATTTTCACCTTTGCTTCGATTTTCGCATTGTACGAAAACGTGTATAAATCTCATTATAATTGATCGTGTATGCATGTTTCCAATGATTACAACGGAATTTGTATTTCCCGAAAGATCACCCCTTTGAGGACAATATAATGTCTCCATTAGACTTTTCTGACTTCGAAATGTCTTATTTTCAGACAGATTCAAATGTATTTTGTTCCCCTATAAGTTTTCTTTACTTTATATCCAAATACGTACAAATGTTCTTTCCGACTTAAACATGCTAAATAATGTTCATTCAATTTTTGAAAAGCGATGTGTATTGGTTAGAATAAATACATGTAAATATTATATGACAATTTGAAAATAAATAATAATTTTGGCATGATTATTTGTTTAAATGAATTATACTCATTATGTTAAACGGGTTTTAGAGCTCCGATTATCCTCAATTGATCATATTTAAGTCAACACTTATGTACATCTTAAAACCAACATGTATTACATTTTCAAACATGTACTATGAATTTTAAATAAAGCATGTAAATAATGGTATTATCTTACATATTGCCAAGTATATAGTTTACTATTATCTGGTAAAGATGCATTTACAGCAGCTTGGAAATTTCAGATTTTTTTTCTACACAGTTATGGTTTATTTTATGCAACAAAAAACTTGTTTTCACTTTCTTCCAAAATTGACACAAACAGCCTAGAAAATAATTTGTTACATTACTATTCAGAAATAAGACATGATATGTCCATCGTTTATTGTTTTATATATTGAAAGTATCATATGTGTTATCATGTATTTGTAAGAATGTTTTAATGGTAAATGAGTATAGGTTTCATTATTATAAAAATTTCTTTTCGTGTTGTCGGAAATACGCATAAAAATCTGTTGAAAAATAATAAGCGTAAAATTGAAAAAATATATTTTACAGTTAACATATTTATTAAGCACGTATCTTTGAATACAATTCAATATAATCCAATTTTAAAATCTTATACTCTATTATTTACATATTTGATTTCGTTTTTGTTCCTTTTTTGTTCTTTTTTTTGTTGTTGTAACTTGGACTTTTATTGCTTTAGTAACAAAAACAAAAGTTTTTGCGACATTCAGTATTTAAGTTCTCTTCCATTTTCAAAACTGTTAAATTAATATATTTTAAATAAAACCATTATTTTAAGGATTAATACTAATCAAAATGATAAGACAGAAAAGACAAGTTTCGACATTATTGTATTACTTTCTGTAATCCTTACAAAAGGAAGGAAAAGTACATCTCTGAATAAAACTTAAAGACTGTTTGGATTATCAAAAATACGAGTTTATGCGAACAACAAAATACATATGAAAGAAGTTTTTGACATTAACCTCTGCAAACACCATTAAGACTTAGATAGGCATAATGTCATTTAAATTTACTTTTATTTATAAATTGGAAATACGGGTAGAAAAAAAATTGTTTATTACATACAATATTTGTAGTAATGATGTACTTCATATTCAAACTATAAAAACATATCATTCGTGATTATATAAAACCATTGGAGACCGAATGTCTATCAACAATTATATTTATTTGGAAAACGTGCAAGATTAAGTGTGCATTATTTGCAACGAATCTTTTTTCATCACAATATACTTATCAGTAAATCTTTTCCGAAAGGGCTTTTTCAGGAAAGTACAAAATCTCAGTATCAGAATGGTAATACTTTCATCAAATTGAATGCACAAGCCTTACTTATAAATACTAAAACAAACTCTTTTCATGTTTCAGTAAATACGTGTAATTTGAATTTTCTCAACTGTACCTATGATTAGTATCATGTTATAATGGCACTCGATTACAAAGTTAATAAAAGTGCTTAATTTTGATCCGGTACTTAAATTCGGATGGTTGGGAAACGTATTAAAGAACTACCTTTACCTCTTAGGACAAACATTTTAAAGAGATATATGTATGATAATATTATTTCATTTTACTTTAATTAAATTCATACATTTACAGAGAGATGCCAATGAAAATATTTTAGTAAAAACAGAGACAAATTTCAAATAACTATATAAAGTTCTGTTAACTCTTCAAGGGGAAAAGTTATGTGTAACATAACATGGGCTGTTTTCATTATGTGTAAAGTATTTTTGTTATGATGTGTTTTAGTTTATACAAAACTTGTATACGTATATTTTATCGGGACAAATTGTGAAAGTCGTTACCAAAAACAAAACTATTTTTAATGCAGTTAGCATCTACGAATATGAAAGGAAAAGAAAGGAAATGCAACATTTAAACAAGTGCATGAAGTTGATTGTAATGTCTAAATACATTAATTGAAATAATGGTATTGCACATAATGCGTGAGCGAAACTGTCTATAAATCTACTGAAAACATATTGTAAGGAAAATCAAATCTTTTTTCTTGTACGTTACAAAACAATGATATCAAAACTACGTGATG
>NW_026855398.1:0-98528 GCF_026571515.1 Ruditapes philippinarum
AATCTGACAATGATTATTGAAATCCAAAACCCACTGATAATCAGCTTAAAAAGTCATTTTCTTGTTGGCGCATGTTTCCGAAAGTGGGTATGCATGTATGTCGAAAATTATCGCTGTCTGTTTTCACTGATTGGCCAGTTACGTTCAGGGATATGGCAAAGTAGGGGAAACATGTGTGTTTCTTCTTCTTCTTTTTCTTTACCAAATTTAATTGTTTGTTTGTTTGTTTTATGGTTATATTCTTATATAAATATAGAAATATATGTTATGAAAGAAAGATTTTGTGGGAAGACCTTTATGTAATGTTGTTGAATAACTTGTAGCCCAACCCATTTGCACTATCCTTATATAAACATTTTTTGTATTATTCATATGTTTTACATACATTATATAGTTGCAAAATATATTTAACTAAAATTGCTGTAAAGTGCTAACGTTTTGATATTTCGGAATATTCATTCTTTAATAATTCAGTTTTAATTGCGCACACGGTCCTTTCCGCTAATTTTGGTGTACAACAGCACAGTCGTAATGTTTCAGATAATACGGATACAGTTTAAAATACATGTAGCATAAAACATAATTTTCGTGAAATGGATAAACGGAAAATGTGTAATATGTATTTGCATAATCTATTTTCAAAATTAATTTTGATAAAGGAATAAAAAATCCCTAGGAAATAATTATATCTCCTTTTTCCAAAAACCAGTCTTTAATCTTAAATATTAGCTAGTTAAATAAGTTTACAACTTGAGAAAAACACAAATATTTATGTTGTCTTACCTAAAGAATATAAAGGATATAACAACTTTTCTTGACGCATTGATGTATTACTACAATTCTTTGATTTTATATAAAAATCTGGTAATATGGAGATGCTTGAGCAATGAAAACAAAAAGGAAACGGTGAAACAGTCTGTTCAGAAATGATAACGAGACATACAACATCCAAGACGCCACATAACACTTTAGCAATATATGAATAAATCATCCAAACAAACAACACTTGAGTGTAACTAAGTTTATAACATATCTTTAATCTTTCAGTTTTTTAGCTTTAGAAAAAATTTGAATGTAACAGGGGTTTTATAAAATAAGTTAGTCAAACGGGACACAGGGCTAGAAACCCTGTGTTTAAAGATAAATACCATACGCACTTGGCCATTCTTTTAAATGCACTTTATAATTTTTGATTATCATACCGTCATGACAACCGTGATGAAGGTAAACACGTTTGTCAGTTTCATTAAAACGCAAGTCTTGTTTATCTGTGCAGATGGTCGATTTGTTAGTTTAAGATCAGCATCTGTGTGAAACATAAATCAGAAGCTTATTGAATTATCTCAACTTTATCACGAGAAGATTCATGTTACGGTCACAGCCGCGGACATTTTGTAAATGTAGATTATAAAAGGTTATTGAATGTATCACAAACTATTTCTGTAAACAAACTATGACAAAGACAAAGTTTAATAGTAAAAAATATGAAAAACAAGATCAACACAAGGAAAGGCGGCGTTCAATGAACGCAACCCCCATATGACCCAGCAACAAGAACCAATGGCAAGGAGCCCAGGTGGACCCCAAACATAAAAATGACAGGGCAACGACACGTTAATCATTAAATGATAAATAATTTGTAACTGATTAGGAATTCAAAGAAAATAATAATAGGCCCACAAAGGGGAAGGGGACAGGAGACCGGGGAAGGGGGGGGGGGGGTTTAATCAAAAGAAATAAAAACTAGAGGCAATGGGGAAGATACTTACCGTAGACGAGAAAACAACAAGGGACACAAGCAAAAGTGTCACCAAAACAGTATGAAACAACATAGACATACATCTGAGGAACACAGTGGGGCGCCGCCTTGGAACGGTCAGCAGCATAATAATGACTGCTGGGGAGTTTTAAACCGGTTAATGGTGCACCAAACCTCGCTCTTAGCCCCACAATGTTCCTATAAACGAGACAGTGTAAATAAAATGAATCCCCGCCAAGTGAAATTCTAACAGTTGTCATGGTTACAAAAGGTTAAATAAGTAAAACACTAAAATGATCATGTAAAAACATATAAAAGTAAACCCAATGACCATAACAAAAGTACTCAATGTCCTAAAGGAAGACAGAGCAACAAGAAAATCACCTACAAGGGCCCGACGAAGCAAGGCAGAAGACGAACATTTAAGACAATTCAGTCCCAAAGGGCTTTAAGAACTATCCATCATAGAGTCTCCCACTTGGTCCGTCAGATGCAATCAAAAGAGGAAAGCGTAGTGTCCAACTGTAAAAGGGTTGAACACTAAACATGCAGTATGTCTTAAAATAGTAGGATCATAACCTCTTTTAATAAAACGTTTAATGATTTTAGTAAAAACAGCAGAAAAATTACCATGACCCAAAATCTTACGAAGTTTGTAAACCACATCGCCATAAAAACCAGGCTGGCTAATCCCTTGTCGCAGAAGAGTTTTTAAATCACTATTAAATTTAGAAATTAAATCAAAGTTCCGATTGTAAAATTTAGTAAAATATTTCCGTAATTTATGATAGCGGTAGCCCTGTTTTAGAAGCTTGCTGGTAATAAAAATATTCCGCTCGTTGAAATCCTTTACGTTGTTACAAGCTCTAGCGAATCAAATTAACTGAGAAACATAAACCCCGTAGGATGTTGCATGGGGTACGTCTCCATCCAAATGTGGATAATTAACTATACAAAAGTCAAAGTCATCTCTTTTATCATAAATTTTCGTGTGAATAGAATTGTTATTGATAGTAATATGAAGATCCAAAAATGATGTACTAAAATTTCAAGAGTTCGTTTTATTAAGTTGTAGTTCATGCGGATAAATGTCAGACACCATTTGATCAAAATAAGGATTATCTAAATTAAAAATATCATCAAGGTATCTGGAAGTATTATTAAATGCGACTATAACATCTTGTTGTTTCTCTTCAGAGAGACTCAACATAAAGTCTCTTTCATAGCAGTAACAAAAACAAATCGGCGACCAGGGGTGCACAATTAGTACCCATAGGAATCCTATGATCTGTTTAAATAGGGTATTACCAAACCTGACATAAATGTTGTCTAAAAGAAAAGAGAGTGCTCTACAAACTTCGTCACAGGTCCACATAGTATAATGTTTAACAATACCGTTAGTAAAAAAAGCTTTGTTAGAATTACATGCTAGAAAGGTAACTTTTTCCCGTGCAAAAGTTTTCTGAATTAGGGAAATTAGTTTATCATTGATTAATTTATGTGGCAAAGTTGTATAAAGTGTAGAAAAATCGTATGTACTGACAGTTGAAGCTTGAAAGTTATTTTAATTTTGAATTTATCCAAGATTTCACCAGAATTTTTAATTGACCAAAAGAGATGTTTGCCTGTGTTTTCATAGACTTTATCACAATATCTAATTACATGTGTTTTAATGGCAGTCAAACAAGACGTCAATAAAATAGAAAGTTTACTTGTAGTTGCAAGATGTAGAGTTAGCAATAAATCTGGCTTTGTAAGGGTTTTTATGTAATTTAGGAATCCAATACATAATAGGAAGTTTGAGTTCTTTTTCATTAATTTGGACTTTAAGATTGGAAATATTAGTAAATATGATTGTTTACAATGTCTTTTTCGGAAAGGCAGAGGCTTTTTAGAACTACGCATTTTAGTGCTATTTAGTTCCTTATGCAAAACGTTAATGTAATGGATTCGTCAAACAATTATAATATTATTAGCCGCCTTGTCCGCTGGCACCAAACAAATTTTGAATGAAAAGCTAGAAAAAATCTTTTTTCAGATGTCTTAAAGTAAGTCTTGTTTAGGTGGCAAAAGATGTTCATTTCCACGATAAAAAATTAATACGTGAATCAATAATTTTTAAAGATGTTTACGTTTCCATGTAACTAGAGCATTAATATCCGCATTTTCACGGCGACACCATTTGACCGAAAAATCCTCTATAGATTTCAGCAATCTGACCACGACAAGCATTAAAATCAATCTCAGAAGGAATTCTGTATTTAGGTCCTTTCAAAATAAGTTTACGAATTCTTTGTCTGCAATTATATCAAAATTACCAGTGATTATATGGCCAAAATCTGAATTACAGAATTTAGAAAATCAATATATTTTATTAGCAACAATTAATAACTTTGTCTTCTCATAAGAGACGATCAATTTTTATAAATTAAACGCATCGAATTACAATAGCGTAACCATAATATTATTTAAAAATGTTTAGAAAGTGGATTGTAATTAACATGGTATCAATATAGATTTCTTTCTTATAGCATAATATCATTTGCTCGTTCTAGATTATGAAATACCGGTAAATGTCATTTGAATGTACTATATATCAAAAACCAAAAATAGGAGACGTTTATGGATTTAAATGATATTTATACCTTAATTTTCGATTATAAGGCCAAAATTACTATGATTATAAGCAACGGATCAATTTATAAAGTATTTTATTCATCGTGTTTTAAGATTTTCGTCATTTAAAATGTATACTTCATACTGTTGTTCTTGGGCACACGAAAATTTTAAATTATACTATCATATAGCCGTTGTTTTCCCAAAATAGAAACCCAGAAAAATTGGGTTTACAAAACTTTTAAACCGGGCCATTTTCAAATCCCCCTAAAAAAAGTTTGTTTATCTTTCAATTTTATCCCGTGTATGTTTGAGCACAGTGCTTATATCCCCAAAAGTTTTAAAAAAAAAAGAAAAATATTAAAAAATATGGTTGTGTCATTTTCTTTTAAAAAAACGTTTCCCTTGGGGTTGAAAACAAAACACTTTCAAAAGAGTAGGAATTCGACAAAATTTTAATGAATTTTCCCTTTGGGGTTTAATTTAAAGGGGTAAATTTAAAAAAATCCCCAAAATTTTTCATTTTGGGTTTTTAAATTTGTTTTTTAAAATATCAATGTAAGTGCAAACCCCTTATTCCCCTTAAAAAAACAACTTTGTTTTTCTCTTACATAAATGTATCGTCTCAAATATGAACGTTGTAAAATTGAAAAGAGTAATGAGTTGTTTTCTTGTATTAGAAATGGACTTTCCGTTAACAAGTTCAGCTTGAAATAAGTGAATAAAGTGATTTGTGTCGGATAACTTTTCGATTTAGTGATATCATCTGACAGCAGACAGTCGATGATGTATTTAGAAGGTCTTCTTATAAATCACTTCCGTGACTGTATTGATAAATACAATCACAGAGAGGTCTTGAGACATCTTTGCCTAATGGATATTTTATTGGAATACGATATAAATCTTCCTTCAAGTAATTTTCTTTAGTTACACTTTTGGTTTCATATTAATCGCAAATATCAGAATAATATCAATAAAGATATCATCAAACTTGTACCACAGGTGGATTAATTAATATTATCTGTGGAGTTAATGTTAAGCAAAAAATAAAGATATAATTTATATCATTTAGTTGCTGTCAGTGCATTTGTTATCATTATTTTCAAGACAAAATGACGCCTTCAACAGGTAAATATAAAATCCATCTCCCGGGCAAAGTGTACTTTAAATCGTGTATTAATCATTCGTCCATTGTATTGTATTCGTAATTTTATTTGTACTGTTTCCTTGGCATAATATTGCGTTGTTTTTTGTATCTTGCCGCAATCATATTGACTTACTTACTTCTTCTGTGCCAAACTATATGTTAAACTCATATTAACGTATTTAAAAGTGCAATCGCATAAGAAAGGGAAGGCTGTATGAGAGCACTTACAACGAAGTAACACAGATAACAATGTATAATATAAGTCAATTACTGAATTTTCTACTTTCAGATTTAACTACGTCAACATGACGGCTGAAGATAACGGAATGACTTTACAGCCAAATACAACAGTTATAGTAGTGCATGAACTAATATGCTACTATGATAATCAGACTGGTGCGGGAAACAACACAACTGCAATAGGGGCGGACTCGGCCAACTTACCAATACATCAGATTTTTATGATAACGTCATACGTGTTTATCTGTTTGTGTGGACTAGTAGGAAATGGGCTAGTGATTTATGTTGTGTTGAGGTTTTCTAAAATGAAAACTGTAACAAATCTGTACATATTAAATCTAGCGGTGTCGGATGTCCTGTTTCTGTTGAGCCTGCCATTCCTAATAACTACAACTATTCTGGAATACTGGATATTTGGCAGAGCAATGTGTAAAATATATTTTGTATTTTTCTCAATAAATTTCTTTACAAGTGTGTTTACACTTACAGCCATGTCTGCTGACCGATATCTCGCAGTTTGCCATCCAGTCCGGTCAGTGTACTACAGAACAACGAGAATAGCTTTCTTCGTTTGTCTTAGTATCTGGTCCATATCATTTTTCGTGATGCTGCCAATAATTCTATACTCAACTACAGTCTCAAACCAGAAATACGCCGACAAAGATACGTGTACAATTCACTGGCCGGATGACCAGCCTATTCCTGGCGATAAAGCCTTTACGTGGTATACGTTCTTGCTCGGATTCCTCATACCAGTTGCTTTGATATCAGTGTTTTATATATCTGTCGTTCTACGGTTAAAAAGTGTTGGTCCCAGCAAGAAATCAAAAGAAAGGAAAAAGTCAAATAGGAAGGTCACTCGAATGGTTCTTGCTATGATTTCCGTGTACGTTATTTGCTGGCTACCTTACTGGTGTTTCCAAGGAAATCTTACATTTAAACCATCCGGTACCAAAGTGTCGAGCTGGCAAATATATATGTTTAGCGCCTTCACAGTGTTATCGTTTGCCAATAGCATGATAAATCCAATTTTATATGCTTTTTTAAGTGAAGTGTTTAGGAAGAGCTTTTTGAAAGCTTTCAACTGCGTCCAGTTTATTGAATCGTCACGAAGTCACACAGCAGATAATAGCATATTTCCAAGATCAACAACACGAAAAGAAAACGGAAAAGATGAAAAGTATGAATTTACGTCAATGGTGAATCAAACGGAAAATACATGTATGCATACAAATAATGCATTTCAGCTGAATAACGTAGATGTTCACAAATACGAACCGAATGGGAACGAGGAAAAGGTCCTAGAAACAGATATTCAATATGTTGATAAGGAAATACAAACAAAGCATGGCCAAGAAGAATTATAATTCTCTATAGTTGCATAGTGGTTTTCCAGAATGCACTTGAAATAAGAGCGTGTATCAATGAGTTATTGAAAAAACTAATTATTGTTATTTCAAAAATATGGTTTGTTTGCGAAAAGGTACTCTTTTGATGGTTATTGGTGATCAAAAACATTTTATGTGAAGTGACGAGATAAGGACAAAATTGTTCGTGTATAAAGTAATTGAAATATTAAAAAAACGAAGTGAATAATAGACAAACGTCTTCAGAGTATTGAAATAATTTCTTGTTATTGCTTTACTTGCTGTGTATATAGCTTAAACGCATCTGATAAGCTTCGTTATCAAAAAATTAGCTGGACTAACATGACTGTCTTTAGCTGATAATCAAATTTAATAGCTTCTGATTACTTTGCGTGACGCTGTTACATCAATATGTCATTAGTAGTTTAAATCCTGCTGTAAATAAGTATTTGTCTCGGTGTAATTATACATGAAGTATATTGATTGAGTTATAAATTGTTAGATTTTAAATTTACTTACTGTAAACGTTAACTTCTGTAATGCTTTTCAATATCAACAATGTTGAATAAAAAGAGAAGTATAAAGATATTTATTGAAATATAATCTATAGTTGGAGTTATTGTGAGATTTACATTTTTTACTGATTTACTACTGCTTTGATTTGAAAACATGGCATCAAAGGGAAACAATTCCAATAATGATTGGAATCCCAATACACAAAGTTAGAAATCATAGACGGTGTTCTTATGTTGATAACTTGATAAGATATAATATTTATTTTGATTATTAATATATATCTATATATCATTGTAGCAAAGCATTATATAATAATATAAATATAAATTTATATATTGTTTACGTTAACCGTTATCTAATCAACATTTGTTAAGCTAAGCAGCGTTTAAAAAACGCAGCGTTACGCATAGACGCTGTATTATAAAAGTTTCATACAAGAATGAAATTCTGCCGTTTTTGTTTGGCAAATTCAATACCAGTTTTCAATCATTTTATAATTATATGCGTGTCTTAGTTATATATTACATATTTACATCCGTACTATTAATCTTCTATATATTTTCAAGGACAACTTAGAAGTATTGAAGATCTATTGAGACATAAATGGATATTACGTCTATGATGACAAAACAAAACCCCTTCTTACTTGACATCGGCTTCAAACATATTGATAACTCTTCAACTCAAGATCATATCTTTAAGCTGTTGAAACATGTATTTAAATACAGATCTTAAGATCTGTGACATAGTAAAAAATGTACATACCATAATGCACGTACTACACAACATTGTTTGAAAATAGTCCTATCTGTGTAACAGAACATCATATGATGACAATTAGTAAAATAAGGATATATGGTTTACAATGAACAGAGTATTCTATTTTTCTTCATTTTGTTTTACTTTAAATGTTTCTTAAATTAAAAAGATTATTTTTCTTACTATTATTTTTTTTTTGGAAATCTATATATTGAAATCTGGATGTATGAATAAAATAAATAAAAATCACTTCTACCAATAACGTTATACGATATTTTCTTTATTATATATACATGTCATATTTATCTGTTAATCGTGAATGTTTAAAAATGTGTAACTTGCATTAAAGATATTATCTACATATCTCTATATTACTGTAAAAGAAGCTCGGAAAACTGTGTTTATTTATTTCATAAGGAGCAACATATATGCTCGACATATTTATTAACATAAACATGTTATTATTATGCTAACTGGATATAAAAACGGCACTTTATACAGCAAATAACTACTGTAGTGTTAAATTTAACTTCATTTTAAAAATAAATCATTATACATTGTATTAACTTTTTCGACCTCGAAAATTGTAACATAAAACATAAGTATAAGTTAATAACTGTTCCTATTTCTCGAAAGTCAATTAATACAGAATATCTTCTAAAATATATGTTTAGAATAAATTTTAAAAAATATATGCGTTTTTTTATTGTTAACTATAACATACATTATCATTAAACAATTTATATTTAACCCGCTTTTTACAAAAGCTTTTATAATTCTAAGTAAATTTAATAAGCTGAAAACATTGGGTGCTTTTAATCAGAATTAACTGTTTAGTGTAATATGTTTATATGATCTAATTCCTTTTTTCCATTTACATTCCTTAATTTTCTTCGTTGTATGATTTTTATTACATTATATATGATGTTAAACATTTCATTTTAATTCACATTTCTCGAAAGAGATGTTGGTCTGAAATAAGCCTCTCCTTTTCATCAAATAAAACTTGATATATTTCATTAGTCGTACGCACACATATAAGTTGATGTTATTTTTATAGAGTATTTTTGTACATGTAGCTCATTTGTGTATCCCTTGTTGACTTGTATTCAAAATTATTAAAAGGATATTAATCGGAGAGTGCCTTTAGACGCGCAAAGTATTTCATTAAATGGTACTCAATTTCGAACCAATACAATATAATTTTACAATGTTAACATTTTCACTATTATAATTGATATAGTTACTTTGTTTGTAATAACATTCAACAACAAAAAAGTTACCACATACATTGAATACATGATACATTTGACGAAGAAAATATAATCAGTTTTATATGCATGCCTGATTTACATTATGTAATGTTTTTGTTGACCGTGACTGTTTACTGAATTGCTTTTGTTGTATGGTTATCAAATAAATGTTGCCGTTTATTTTCTGACTTTCTCGTACTTGTTTCTAACACACTTATATTGTTTCGAGAGTTGACGATTATAGTATGGAACCAAAATGATTTCACTGTTGAAAAAATTAAAGAAAATATTTCATATTAAGATATAGCTTTATATCCGGTAAAACGTCATTTACAATATAATATATGATAAAAAAGATCAACAAGTAAAGGCGGCGTTCATTGAACGCAGCCCCCACCCGACCCAGTAACAAGAGCCAGTGACAAGGAGCGCAGGAGGAACCCAAACAAAAACTGGACAGGGCAAGCCTAACTTCAAATGAATACTTTTGAAAGAAGGTTTGAAAGAAAATCAGAGACTTTCTTAGCCGAACATGTTACAAGTCAAGGTTAAGGATTTACAACATAATTTATGTGGACCCTGATAATATGCCACATGCTCAACAATTCAACCAACTATGTTTTATTTAGCTTGTACAAATCTACATATCGTTCGCAGCGGAATAACCGAGTTGTGTAATATTTGCTATACTTTATGTTGTTCCAATAGGATAATCCGGGAAAATTCATTTGCCTTTACCTTTATAATAACATAATCATCATAAAAATGATTTGAAAATAAAAAATTATTTTAAAAAAGATAACAAACCTCTATCACAGGAAGGAAAGCTTCGCTTTCTTACAATGGGTTGTATCATATTAAAGTGGATTGGTCTATAAAAGAAAATCTTAATACAGTATTATAATATTACTCAGAATAAGACATAACATTAAGTTTCAGTATATATGATCCCATATTGCATACATATTACTGAATAAAGCAGATTATAAAAATTTCTAGAAAAAATATTATCATTCATTATTTAAATGCTCATATTAATCACATAACACTTTATCTACTTCCAAGCATTATGTGGAGATTATCAAAATGCTAAATTTCTGTTGTTTAACTCAATATTTGAAATATTTATGACCAATATATTCATAGTAGACCAATCGACTTTACAACGATATAAGGATAGATTTATTCAAGCATTCCTTAAACAGTTCAACCGAATCCCAAGAAATGACTTTCAGCAAATAATTTGAATATTTGCTTATCTCGTAAAACATCATTCTAACGCTATTCACTTTTTTAGCAATTGATCGGGTTCCTTCGTTTCGAATTCAAATTTGTATTTATAACATAATTTCTTAATTCCATCTCTAATTATCTTTGATTTATTTTACGTACAGTACATTGTATAGCGTGCCAAATTCATGTCATAAGTTTTCCCGTGTGAATAAACAATGGCATGTGTCGCGTAATAATCACACGGGCGTAATTTTACCACGGTTTACTCATGTTTTTTAAAACTTGCCTGTAACTTTATTTACAAACAAAGCGCTGTGAAAATTGGTATAAATCTTCAGCATAGAACAATTATTTTGGTGCATGTATTTGAATATTCTGACAGTATTTATTTTCTCCAGAATATATGCGTGAAATTGAGCTAATTCGCCAAATTTTCCATCTTTCGTAGGGCATTTTTAAAAAAACCTGTCAAGGTTCTAAAAAAGTATTAAATTCATGGAAAATAAATGCTTTTAAAACTTGTCAGGGGGTGTTAAACTTTGTTTCTTGTCCATTGTTTTTATTTCTAAATTAGTGCTACAACTAATCTTAAGCTGTAGTTGAATATGGCCAATTTCTCCCGAAAACTAGGTCAAATTACCCGAAAATTTTGCCCGAAAGGGTACCTTAAATTTAAAAACTTGTCATTCATAACCAATACACATTTATTCTTAAGAATAAATGTCTAATAACTTGCCAGATATTTTAATATTCACAATTCAATGATTGTTTTTAAATCAAACAAAGGCCATAAATATAAATAACACGATTTAAAGCGGCTTGTATCCTTCGCCCCGTTTTTTTCAAAATGGGCGGACAAATTCTGTTAAAATGTGATCTAAATACTTTCTATTAACTGAGTACGTATGCGTCGTTATATTGCAATTAACTTTGATATCAAAATGTTAAAAACTTTTTTCCCAACTCAACAAATCATTTAGACAAAAATGACAATTCAAATTAACAATGGAACTCCACAGCTTTACTGCATTTAATTTCATCTGCCATTTTGCCAATTGAGGATCACTTAACTATGGGTGTCTGATTTGTTGCTATTTCGTTATTTTGTTTGGTTGTGATTGTTACAAGTTAGCAAAACCTTGAAGAGAGATAGAATGAGAAACATATAAAACAATCTATTTGTCACAACCTAACCTTTTTAACCTTTTTCAGTAATTTTGTAAATACTATTAGGCCCTTCAACCGCAACAACACAAAAAAATAAAATAATGAGGGGGACACATTTTTTCCATATGTTCATAGGGTGAAGAGAAAATGTGCAGGCCTGACTGGGAACTCGAACCAGGACCCTAAATAGTGAACACTTTCTTGAAACTGTGACATTACTCCCCTGCTTTAATATTGAAATTCTTCCCCTCGAGTTTCACAGAGTTACAGAGAAATGTAAATTAAATTTTCTGAGAATTATTAATTCAGTCACTGTCCCCCATTGGGCGCAAAGTGTAAATGGGTGAGAAAAATTGCAGCCCGAGCAGAAATCGAACCTGGGACCCTCAGAATACCATATCGCTGGCCCTTACCAACTTTCGCTCCCCCTTCCCGGGACTTAGCTATCTGGCCGTCAAAATCATCCCCCCAAAAATAGGGGAAAATTCTAAAACCCCTGATAAAATTTTAAATTCTTTCCTTGAATTTAAACAAGTTACAAAAAAAATAAAATTTTAAAACTTTTTTTTTTGGGAAGGCCTTTTATTTTTTTCCGGTAATTTTTCCCCTTTTTTTGTTGGGGGCCCAAGTGGTAAAACAGGGTCAATTTTTAGGGGGGAAAAAAAATTTTCCAAGCCTGGGGGGAACCCCTTCCAACCCGGGGGAACCCTCGAAGAAAAATTTGTAAAAAAATGGCTCAAAATTCCAAAATTTAAGGTTTTTTTTCCGCCGCTTAAAAAAAACACAAATTTTAAAGGGGGGGCCAAAAATCTTTGGTTAAAATTAGGGAAAACAGTTTCTAAACCATGAAAATTAACCCCGGGGCAAATTTTGGAAATTCTTTCCCTTTAATTCTCCAGAGTTACAGAAGAATTGGCCCCGTCTGACAAAACCACTTTTTAAAAGGGGGTTTGCCAAACCCCAAGGGGCTGGTTTTCCAAAAAAAACCAGCCGGGCCCGGGAAAAAATTCCCCCCCGCGGGGTTTTGCATAAAAGGGGAATTCCCTTTGGGCTTTTGCTTGAAAACCCTATAAAAGTAAAAAAAACGGGACAGCAAAACAGTGACCCTGGCAGACGCCCCGATGGGCGGGCCCTGGCTGGATCATGCGGGTTTCGCAAACCCTTATTTTGGGTTTTTGGGTCGGACGTGGGCCAAATGAAAATTTTAACTCTGAGAAATTTTCCCAGTAAGGGTTCCCTTGTTGGGGCCCAAGTGTCACGGGGTGAAAAAAATGTGGCCTGCCCAAAAGAACTTAAACCCCGGGCCCCTCGGAAATTTGTACTCCCGGCTCTTGGGTCGTTTTATCTATCCGGCCACTTTCAAATCATCTCTCCTAAATAGTGAACAGTTCTGAACCGTGACATACTCCCCTGCTATATTTACGTTTCATCCTCTTAATTTACTGAGTTACAGAGAAATGTTAATTAAACTCTGAGCAATATTCAGTCACGGTCCCCCGTTTTGGCGCCAAGTGTCACAGGGTCACTGAGAAAAATCTGGCAGCCTGAATTGAAATCAAACCCGGGACCCTCAGAAACTGTACCATGGCTCTATCGATTTAGCTATCCGGCCGCTTACACATCATCTCCATTCAATAGTGAACAGTTTCTGAACCATGACATACTCCCCTGCCTATATTTGAAATTCATCCTCCAATTTCACAGAGTTACAGAGAATTGAGCCGCGTCACGACAAAACCAACAATAATGGCTTTGTGACCAGCATGGATCAAGACCAGCCTGCGCATCCGTGCAGTCTGATCAGGATTCCATGCTGTTCGCTTGCCAAACCCTATAACAAGTACAGAAACTGACAGCGAACAGCATGGATCCTGATCAGACTGCACGGATGCGCAGGCTGGTCTGGATTCATGCTGGTCGCAAACCCATTATGTTGGTTTTGTCGTGACGTGGCTCAAGTGTAAATTAAACTCTGAGCAATATTCAATCATGGTTCCTTGTTGGGTGCAAAGTGTCACAGGGTGAGAAAAATGTGCAGTCTGACCGGAACTTGAACCCGGGACCCTCGGAATACTGTACTGCGGCTCTTAGTCATATTAGCTATAAGGCTGCTTTCAAATCATCTCTCCTAAATAGTGAAGAGTTCTGAACCGTTGACATACTCCCCTGCTAAATTTAAGTTCATCCTCACATTTACTGAGTTACAGAGAAATGTTAATTAAACTCTGAGCTATATTCAGTCACGGTCCCCCCGTTTTGGCGCCAAGTGTCACAGGGTGAAAAAATGTGCAGCCTGACCGGAACTCAACCTAGACCCACGGAATAGTGTACAGCATCTTCTACCACCTGAGTTATCAAGCCCACTTACACATCATCTCCCCTAAATAGTGAAATAGTTCTGAAAACCGTGACTATAAAAATCATTTTGTTGCCCCATATTTAGCGTAGAATCGCCTTAAAATTTAGCATTTAATCATACTGTCACCTGTGCGTGGCCAATCGATGACTCTCTATCTTTTTCATTATTTTGTTCTGTTGCAGTCAAGGGGCGAAGAAAGTGAAGTGAAGAAAGCAACAAAACAAAAAAAATATTGTGCAGCCTGATCGGGACTCGAACCTAAAACCCTCGAAACATATACCACGGCTCTACCGAATGAGCTTTCCGGCCTCATAAACATTTTCTCCCCTAAAAGCTATTGACATACTTTCCTGCTATATTTAAATTTCCCCTCAAATTTCTCAGGTTATAAAGCAATGTGAATTTAACTCTGGGCTTTATTCAGTCACAGCTTCAAATTGGGTACCATATGTCACAGGGTGAGAAGAATGTGCAGCCTGACCTGGCTCGTACCTAGGACCCTTGGAATACCATACCACAGCTCTTACCAACTGAGCTATCCAGGGGCTTACACATTTTCTTCCCTGACTTTACGACCTATCTAACCAGTAGCAAGTGACCATCCTTTTTGTCATTTATCATGCTAAAAGCTTGATAATTAATCTAAATTTAATATCAATACTCTGTTAGCTATATTTAACTGACCTATACTCGTTATTTAGTAGTACTAAGAACTTGCGGGTTAAGTATAAATAAGAACAATCTATGTGATCATTGTTATCCAGCGGTCTTTCTACGGAAATAAGCACTGAAAAGATGTTAAAATAATGAAGGAATAAAGGAAAATTCAAATCTGCTTGGAATCAAAGAACCCCCGGCGCAATGAAAACAAAAGAAAATACCGGTTTCTTAAAAGTGACATCTGTCAATAATATGTAAATTGTGCTCAGCAAATGTTTCATTATTATTTTACTTATTCGTAGGCATCTGGGGAGAGGTTTATACCATATTCTATTTAAAACCGGTGCTGTTCATAAACAACTTTATTTCATTATAATTATTGTAAATATTTCCCCGTAAGCATTAATCATTTACCAAACAAAGTCTACTTTGAAGATACATATTAGACAGAATTTGAATTTTTATTATAAAGGTCAATCAATTGAAATAGTTAAAAAGTTTACATACCTGGGCATTGTTTTTTTTTCTGTAGGCGGATCTTTTAATATGACTTTTGAGACAATTTCTGGACAACCATTGAAGGCGTTGTATAAACTTGAAAAAGAGTTGATAAGATTTCATTGCATATCAGTTAAACATAAACTGGATTTATTTGATCAACTTATTTTACCAATTCTTAACTATGGATCACAAATATGGGGTTAACTTGATAGTCATGTATTAGAAAATATACATTTAAAGTATTGTAAGAAGTTGTTAGGTTGGTTTGTTTGTTTGGATTTTTAAGGCACGTCAACACATAACTGGCCATATCGTGCCGAATGCTATAATAGGCTTTAAATGTTATGTTAAACTTTGTAAATGACAATAAAAATGAGCCAATTAGATCCTAGAATACAAGTTTATCTCTTTCAAATAATCAATGATGTTTTTGGATGGAATTGTATTAAAGAGTTCTTTGATTGAATTTACACAATAAAATCTATTACGGGCCTGTGAAATATCATGACATTCAAGAAGAAAATGCTTGACAGTAAAATTTTCATTACAAGCTACAAAGATAGGGGCATTGTCATTCGTGAGGAGATAAGAGTGGGTAAATTTAGTGTGTTCAATTCGGCATTCCGAAGAAGAACTGTTTGATCATGGCGGTTTGACAGAGATAGAGATGGTTACACATCAAGAGTTGGGTTTATATCGTGAAGTTTATTAAATTGGCTTTCCATTCAGATGATACGAGTTTATTTATAGCCGGTCTAAAATCACAAGCAGGTAACAATAAGTCAGTTTTTTTAAGTATATCATGAAATCGTAAAGAAGTTTCCTTATCATGACATTGTAAAGATTCTTTATTTTTAATGGATATTAAAACAGAAAAGGAGTCAGAAAATATCACAAATTTATCATGGGTATGATGTACTATGTATGACAATGCTAAATATATACCAGCAGCTTCAGCAGTAAAAATTGATGCATGATATTTCGGAATATTTATTCTTTAATAATTCAGTTTTAATTGCGCATACAGTCATTTCCGCAAATCCTATTATATTACAGCACAGTCGTAAGGTTTCAGATAATGCGAATACAGTTGAAAATAGCATAACACATTATTTTCGTGTAGTGAATAAACGGAAAATGTGTAATATGTATTTGCATAATCTTTTTTCAAAATTAATTTTGATAAATGAATAAAAAAATCCCTAGGAAATAATTATATCTCCTTTTTTTTAAAAAGGGGTCTATAATATAGATATTACAACTTTTCCTGACGCATTTATGCATTACTATAATTCTTTGATTTAATATAAAACATCTGGTAACAGGGAGATAGTTGAGCAATGAAATCAAGATACAAAAGGTGAAAAATCGCAAGCTCCATTTAATTGTGTATGTTCATAAATGATAAGGAGACATACAACATACAAGACGCCACAAAACAGTGACCATAGCAATATATGAATAAATCATCCAAAATAACAACACTTGAGTGTAACTAAGTTATAACATATCTTTAATCTTTCAGTTTTTTAGCTTTACAAACATTTTAATGTAACAGTGGTTTATGAAACAAGTTAGTCAAACGAGACCCGGGACTACAAGCCCTGTGTTTAAAGATAAATACCATACGCACTATGTCATTCTTTTAAATGCACGTTTATTATCACACCGTCATGTGTGATAAAGATAAACACGTTTGTCAGTTTCATTAAAACGCAAGTCTTGTTTATCTGTGCAGATGGTCGATTTGTTAGTTTAAGATCAGCATCTGTGTGAAACATAAATCAGAAGCTTATTGAATTATCTCAACTTTATCACGAAGATTCATGTTACGGTCACAGCCGGGACATTTTGTAAATGTAGATTATAAAAGGTTATTGAATGTATCACAAACTATTTCTGTAGTCAAACTATGACAAAGACAAAGTTTAATAGTAAATCAATATATTTTATTAGCAACAATTAATAACTTTGTCTTCTCATAAGAGACGATCAATTTTTATAAATTAAACGCATCGAATTACAATAGCGTAACCATAATATTATTTAAACATGTTTAGAAAGTGGTTTGTAATTAACATGGTATCAATATAGATTTCTTTCTTATAACATAATATCATTTGCTCGTTCTAGATTATAAAATATCGGTAAACGTAATCGGAATGGAACGTTCTATAGCAAGTTACATAACAGGAGACGTTTATGGGTCTTTTTAAATGACATGAATAGCTATTTTTCGATTATAAAGACCGACATTATTATGATTAAAAGTGAAAGATCAATTTATAAAGTTTTTTTTTTCGTTTAAAATGTATACTTCATACTGTTATTCTTGCACACAAACTTTAAATTATACATATCATGATAGCCGTTGTATCCCAAATAGATCGAGATAATTGATTTACAGAAACTTGTATCCGACGATTTACAAATCCGTAAAATAGTTTGTTATCTTTCAATTTTCATCAGTGTATGTTAGAGCACAGTGCTTATATCTCAACATTTTTGAAACCATGATATATCAAATAATATGGTAGTGTCATGTCGGTTTTTAGGAAACGTCCTTGTGTTGAAAACGAAACACTGCACGAGTAGGAATTTGACAATTGTAATGTAATTTCCTTGGGTTAATAAGGAGTAAATAAGATCAAATTACTTCATGTGGTTTCAACTAGTTTCGAAAATATGAATGTAGTGCTTAAACTTATTCTTAAACAAACAAACAAACAAAAAAACAGTTTTGTATCGTCTCAAATCTTGACGTTGTAAAATTGTGAAAAAAATAAAATTTAAAGAGTAAAGTGTTGCGGTTTTTTTACTTGTATTAGAAATGGACTTTCCGTTAACAAGTTCAGCTTGAAATAAGTGAATAAAGTGATTTGTGTCGGATTACCTTTCGATTTAGTGATATCATCTGACAGCAGACAATCGATGATGTATTTAGAAGGTCTTCTTATAAATCACTTCCGTGACTGTATTGATAAATACAATCACAGAGAGGTCTTGAGACATCTTTGCCTAATGGATATTTTATTGGAATACGATATAAATCTTCCTTCAAGTAATTTTCTTTAGTTACACTTTTGGTTTCATATTAATCGCAAAAATCAGAAAAATATCAAACATGAAATCATCACACTTTTACCACAGGTGGATTAATTAATATTGTCTATGGAGTTAATGTTGAGCAAAAAGTAAAGATATAGAGGATATTTGTTTGTTTGTGTTTAAGATGGAATTCTTTTTCATCGAGTGAGCTTTAAAAACAGTATTCTTACGAGTGGCATAGCCACTAGTGAGAATACTGTTTTTTAAAATTCACGAGATGAAATAAAATTCCATCTTACACAACAAACAAACAAATTTTCTTTTTATTTTATGCTTCAAAACAAGTTAAAACGAAATTTCCTTTATATTAACTTGAATATTAAAATCTTTTTTCCCCACTGGTAGCCTCTATTATATACATTAGTCGAATTTCTCATAAAATACAAGAAGTCTTGGGCTGAAAAATATGTTCGATAATCAACGTTAAATGGCGGTGATATTATTCATTTTATTAACAAAAATATGAATTATCGCTTGTTTTAAAAATGAAAACAAACAATTCTAGTAAGAGAAAAAGTCAAACCATCCATCCATATTTATGTTACTTACTGCGAATTTATATTAGACCTGGCTCTGTAAAATGTAAACGGTGTTCATTTTTTAAAGTGAGGAAAATAATTGTGCTTGATTCAGAGGGATATCATTTGAAAGAAAACTGTTTTAAGGATTGTAACAGACAATATATAAGTGTTGTTAGATGTGAAAACATTAAACAAAAAACGGCTAGGAAATTGGAAACTTGGATTTGTAGAAAGGCTGCCTTACGTACGCTGGGTTATTTTCTTATTCTTCGGGCTGATGGCTCTCATTGCTTTTCAAGTTTTTATAAAGCATACGGCAGTTAATGCTCGTAGGATACTTCAATATGCCCAAATGTCATCAAGAACAGTTTTGCATGTGGACGGAATGTATTTTTCAGACTGTAAAAATGAAACAAAAATTAAGAGACGATCTGGTGATTGGTAATTTGAATGAATAGAAGTAATTTTTCTTCTTTTTATTACTTTTAAAGTTATTTATTAATTTCAGCTTTGCTTTTCTCTAAGCAGTCTGACATTGTCAAAATTGTCAGCAAAAATAAAATTGAAGTACCACATGGGAAAGTTATATTTCAATAATTTTTACTGTGAAATTATCAAATAAAATTTCCACGGATAAATCAGTAATCCACTGAAAAGCATAAAACAAATAATTTCTATCAGTTAGTTGCTGTCAGTTCATTTATCATTATTTTCAAGGCAAAATGACGCCTTCAACAGTAAATCTAAAATCCATCTCTTGGGAAAATGTACTATAAAGCGTTTATCAATCATTCGTCAATTATAACGTATTCGTAAATTTCTTTGTATTTTTTCTTGGCATAATATTGCGTTGATTTTTATTACTTGTCGAAGTCATATTGACTTATTTTTAATACTTCTGTGTGTGCCAAACTATATGTCACACTCATATTGACGTGATTTAAAAGTGCAATCGCAAAGAAAGTGAACGCTATATGAGAGCACTTACAACGAAGTAACACAGATAACAATGTATAATAATTATAAGTCAATTACTGAATTTTCTACTTTCAGATTTAACTACGTCAACATGACGGCTGAAGATAACGGAATGACTTTACAGCCAAATACAACAGTTATAGTAGTGCATTAACTAATATGCTACTATGATAATCAGACTGGTGCAGGAAACAACACAACTGCAATGGGGGCGGACTCGGCCAACTTACCAATACATCAGATTTTTATGATAACGTCATACGTGTTTATCTGCTTGTGTGGACTAATAGGAAATGGGCTAGTGATTTATGTTGTATTGAGGTTTTCTAAAATGAAAACCGTAACAAATCTGTACATATTAAATCTAGCGGTGTCGGATTTCCTGTTTCTGTTGAGCCTGCCATTCCTAATAACTACAACTATTCTGGAATACTGGATATTTGGCAGAGCAATGTGTAAAATATATTTTGTATTTTTCTCAATAAATTTCTTTACAAGTGTGTTTACACTTACAGCCATGTCTGCTGACCGATATCTCGCAGTTTGCCATCCAGTCCGGTCAGTGTACTACAGAACAACGAGAATAGCTTTCTTCGTTTGTCTTAGTATCTGGTCCATATCGTTTTTCGTCATGCTGCCAATAATTCTATACTCAACTACAGTCTCAAACCAGAAATACGCCGACAAAGATACGTGTACAATTCACTGGCCGGATGACCAGCCAATTCCTGGCGATAAAGCCTTTACGTGGTATACGTTCTTGCTCGGATTCCTCATACCAGTTGCTTTGATATCAGTGTTTAATATATCTGTCGTTCTACGGTTAAAAAGTGTTGGTCCCAGCAAGAAATCAAAAGAAAGGAAAAAGTCAAATAGGAAGGTCACTCGAATGGTTCTTGCTATGATTTCCGTGTACGTTATTTGCTGGCTACCTTACTGGTGTTTCCAAGGAAATCTTACATTTAAAGCATCAGGTACCAAAGTGCCGAGTTGGCAAATATATATGTTTAGCGCCTTCACAGTGTTATCGTTTGCCAATAGCATGATAAATCCAATTTTATATGCTTTTTTAAGTGAAGTGTTTAGGAAGAGCTTTTTGAAAGCTTTCAACTGCGTCCAGTTTATTGAATCGTCACGACGTCACACAGCAGATAATAGCATATTTCCAAGATCAACAACACGAAAAGAAAACGGAAAAGATGAAAATTATGAATTTACGTCAATGGAGAATCAAACGGAAAATACATGTATGCATACAAATAATGCATTTCAGCTGAATAACATAGATGTTCACAAATACGAACCGAATGGAAACGAGGAAAAGGTCCTTGAAGCTGATATTCAATATGTTGATAAGGAAATACAAACAAAGCATGGCCAAGAAGAATTATAATTCTCTATAGTTGCATAGTGGTTTCCAGAATGCACTTGAAATAAGAGCGTGTATCAATGAGTTATTGAAAAACTAATTATTGTTATTTCAAAAATATGTTTTGTTTGCGAAAAGGTACTCTTTTGATGGTTATTGGTGATCAAAAACATTTTATGTGAAGTGACGAGATAAGGACAAAATTGTTCGTGTATAAAGTAATTGAAATATTAAAAAAACGAAGTGAATAATAGACAAACGTCTTCAGAATATTGAAATGATTTCATGTTATTGCTTTACTTGCTGTGTATATAGCTTAAACGCATCTGATAAGCTTCGTTATCAAAAAATTAGCTGGACTAACATGACTGTCTTTAGCTGATAATCAAATTTAATAGCTTCTGATTACTTTGCGTGACGCTGTTACATCAATATGTCATTAGTAGTTTAAATCCTGCTGTAAATAAGTATTTGTCTCGGTGTAATTATACATGAAGTATATTGATTGAGTTTTATTACATGCTTTTCGGTGGTTTATAGAAATATATCAGTGAGTTAAAAACTGGTAATTTCACTGTTTGAAACAGTGAAATTATCGATTTGATAATTTCACTGTTTTGAATATTTGAGCCCAGTACGTTGTTTCAGTGAAATACAAGCGTTCACATTACTGGAAACCAACTTAATGACGTGACGTCGTAAATGACGTCACGTTATATTATTATTTGGCGCCCTTTTCATTTAGTACTAAGTTAAAATGTCTTTTTAAACGTTTCTTTGCCTGTAATAAAAAGAAAATTTGTTTAGTTTAATGTAAGATCGAAATATATTTCACCTCGTGAACACCAAAAGTTCATATTTCACTCGTGGCTGCGCAACTCGTGAAATATACCTTTTGGTGCTCACTCGGTGAAATATATTCTTATCTTACACTGAACTAAACAAATATCCTCTATATAAATTGTTAGATTTTACATTTACTAACTGTACACTTATATTTCTGTAACACTTTTCAATATCAACAATGTTGGATAAAAAGAGAAGCGTATAGAAATATTTATGATTTTTTTATAATCTATAGTTGGGAGTTATTGTGAGATTTACATTTTTTATTGATTTACTTCTGCTTTGATTTAAAAACATGGCATCAAAGGGAAACAATTCCAATAAAGATTGGAATATCCCTATAAACAAAGTTAGAAATCATAGACGGTGTTCTTATGTTGATAACTTGATAAGATATATAATATTTATTTTGATAATCAAAATATCTATATATCATTGTAGCAAAGCATAATATGAATAAACATTTATATATTGTTTACGTTACCCGTTATCTAATCAGCATTTGTTAAGCTTAGTAGCGTTTTTTAAAAAAAGGCAGCGTTATCCCTCATGTACAGACTCAATCAAACCGAGTCTGCAATTCTTATGTTATTTTGTTGTGATTAATGCTTCCGAGGGATCACTTTGTTTCCAGAATTTTGTACTTCACAACAGCAGGTGTCAAGTGCCGTGTGGCAGCCGTAAAAAGTTGCCCCGTACTTCACTTCAGTGTTGTTATATTTTCTGGTCCTTCGGGATCATTGATGCCAACACTATGAAGTGTTGAGAATTGAGTACCGCTCAAGCCGGTGCTAGGGGGCGTGAAGGATGTTGCACGTATTCATTATCCCTCATGTACAGACTCAATCAAACCGAGTCTGCAATTCTTATGTTATTTTGTTGTGATTAATGCTTCCGAGGGATCACTTTGTTTCCAGAATTTTTTACTCATAGAATGAAGTTATGCTTTTTTGGCTTGGTATATTTAATACAAGTTTTCGATTTCTTTTAAATTATATGTCTGTCTTAGTTATATATCACATATTTACACCTGTATAATTAATCTTCTATATATTTTAAAGGACAATTTAGAAGTATTGAAGATCCATTTAGTCATAAAATCAGATTAATATCTGAATATAATAATTGTTTTATAACGTCTATGATGAGAAACGAAACCCCTTCCTACTAGACATCGGCTTACATACTTATTGATTACCATTCAACTCAAGTTAATATCTTTATGCTGTTGAAACATATGTTTAAATACAGCTCTTAAGATCTGTAACAAAGTAAAAATGTACATACCATAATGCACGTACTACACAACATAGTTTAAAAATAGTCCTATCTGTGTAACAGAACAACATATGATGACAATTAGTAAAATAAGGATATATGGTTTAAAATAAACAAGGTATTCTATTCTTTTCATTTTGTTTTACTTTAAATGTTTCTCAAATTTAGACAATTATTTTTCTTACTATTAACTTTTTTTGGAAATTTATATATTTTTGGTGACATGTGGATGTATGAATAAAATAAATAAGAATCACTTCTACCGTTAACGTTATACGATATATTCTTTATTATATATACATGTCATATTTATCTGTTAAACGTGAATGATGACAAATTTGTATCTTGCATTAGAAATATTAACTACATATTATTATAACACTGTCTAAGAAGCTCAGAAAACTGTGTTTATTTATTTTGTAAGGAGCAACTTCTATTCTCCCCATATTTATTATCATGAACATGTTATTATTATGCTTGCACGATACAAAAACGGCACTATATACAGCAAATAACTACTGTAGTGTCAGATTTAATTTCATTTTAAAAATTAATCATTGAATAAACTTTTTCGACCTCAAAAATTGTAACATAAAACATAAGTATATTATTAAGTAAATAACTGTTAATATTTCTTGTAAGTCAATAATCACAGAATATCTTCTCAAAGATATTTTTAACATAAATTTTAAAAATATATACGTTTTTCATTGTTAACTTAAACACACATTATCATTAAACAATTTATATTTAACCCGCTATAATCAAAAGCTTTTTTATTCTAAGTAATTTTAATAAGCTGAAAACATTGGGTGCTTTTAATCAGAATAAACTGTTTTGTGTAATATGTTTATATGATCTAATTCCTTTTTTCCATTTACATTCCTTAATTTTCTTCGTTTTATGATTTTTATTACATTATATGTGATGTTAAACATTTAATTTTAATTCACATTTCTCGAAAGAGTTGTTGTTCTGAAATAAGCCTCTCCTTTTCATCAAATAAAACTTGATATATTTCATTAGTTATACGCAAACATATATTAATTTATTAAGTTGATGTTATTTTTATAGAATATTGTTGTACATGTAGCTTATTTGTGTATCCCTTGTTGACTTGTATTCAAAATTATTCAAAGGATATTAACAGGAGAGTGCCTTTAGACGTGCAAAGTATTTCATTAAATGGTACTCAGTTTCGAACCAATACAATATAATTTTTCAATGTTAACATTTTCACTATAATTATAATTGATATAGTTACTTTGTTTGTAACAACATTCAACAACAAAAAAGTTACGACATACATAGACTACAAGATACATTTGACGAAGAAAATATAATCAGTTTGATATGTATGTTTGATTTACATTATGTAATGTTTTTGTTGACCGTGACTGTTTAATGAATTGCTTTTGTTGTATGGTTATTAAATGAATGTTGCCGTTTATTTTCTGACTTTCTCGTATTTGTTTCTAACACACTAATATTGTTTCGAGAACTGACGATTATAGTATGGAACCAAAATGATTACACTGTTGAAAAAATAAAAAAAATATTTCAAATTAAGATAAAGCTTTATATCCGGTAAAACGTCATTTACAATATAATATATGATAAAAAAGATCAACAAGTAAAGGCGGCGTTCAATGAATGCAGCCCCCACCCGACCCAGTAACATGCGCCAGTGGCAAGGAGCCCAGGAGGAACCCAAACAAAAACAGGACAGGGCAAGCCTAACTACAAATGAATATTTTTGAAAGAAAGTTTGAAAGAAAATCAGAGACTTTCTAAGCCGAACATGTTACAGGTCAAGGTTAAGGATTTACAACATAATTTATGTGGACCCTGATAATAAGCCACGTGCTCAACAATTCAACTATGTTTTATTTAGCTTGTACATATCTACTTATCGTTCGCAGCGGCATAACCGAGTTGTGTAATATTTGCTTTACTTTATGTTGTTCCAATAGGATCATCCGATGAAATTCATCTGCCTTTACCTTTATAATAACAAAATCATCATAATAATGATTTGAAAATAAAAATTTATTTAAAAAAGATAACAAACCTCTATCACAGGAAGGAAAGCTTGAGTTGTATCATATTAAAGTGGATTGGTCTATAAAAGAAAATCTTAATACAGTATATAATATTACTCAGAATAAGACATAATATTAAGTTTCAGTATATATGATCCCATATTGCATACATATTACTGAATAAAGCAGATTATAAAAAAAATCTAGAAAACAATATTAATATTCATAATTTATATGTTCATATTAATCACATAACACTTTATCTACTTCCAAGCATTATGTGGAGATTATCAAAATGCTAAATTTCTGTAGTTTTACTCAATATTTGAAATACTTATGACAAATGTATTTATTGTAGACCAATTGGCTTTACAACGATATAAGGATAATTTTTTTCAAACATTCCTTAAACAGTTGAAACGAATCCCAAGCAATGTATTTCAGCAAATAATTTTAATAACATCATTATAACGCTATTCACTTTTTAGCAATTAATCGGGTTCCTTCGTTTCAAATTCAAATTTGTATTTATAACATAATTTCTTAATTCCATCTCTAATTATCTTTGATTTATATCACGTACAGTTTAGCGTGTCAGATTGATGTCATAAGTTTTCCCGTGTGAATAAACAATGGCATGACTTTACGACCTATCTAACCAGTAGCAAGTGACCATCCTTTTCGTCATTTATCATGCTAAATGCTTGATAATTAATCTAAATTTGATATCAATACTCTGTTAGCTATATTTAACTGACCTATACTTGTTATTTAGTAATACTAAGAACTTGCGGGTTAAGTATAGATAAGTACAATCTATGTGATCATTGTTATCCAGCGGTCTTTCTACGGAAATAAGCACTGAAAAGATGTTAAAAAATGAAGGAATAAAGGAAAATTAAAATCTGCTGGGAATCAAGGAACTCCCGGAGCAATGAAAACAAAAGATAATACCGATATCTTAAAAGTAACATCTGTCAATAATATGTAAATTGTGTTCAGCAAAAGTTTCATTATTATTTTACTTATTCGAAAGCATCTGGGGAGAAGTTTATACCATGTTCTATTTAAAGCCGGTGCTGTTTATAAATAACTTTATTTCATTATAATTTTAAATATTTTCCCCGTAAGCATTAATTCTTTACCAAACAAAGTCTACTTTGAAGATACATCTTAATTAAATTAAACAACACTGAAGAGTATATGGCAATACTGTATACTTTCAGTCTCACATCTTCGTTAATATAATAATTGGCCATTTGCTGTCTCAGAATTTGTAATAATTCCAGAAATAATTTTATCGTTCAAAATATTATTTTATAAAAGCTGCGCACGCAGGTATGCATCAACAGCGGAAGACAAAAAAAAGCATTAACAGATAGATTCTCGTGACCAAAGCGACATTGTTGCACGCTAGGGGGCGTGGATGGTAACTTGCACTTTATGAACAGGCTCAATCAAACCGAGCCTGCAACATTTTACAATTTTCCCGTGTTGGGCTTTCTTTAAGGATTCTGTTTTTCACTATTTTAATATGCTTGACTTGGGGTGCAATAACTTTATACCGTAACGGCACTGGAAATCTTATTATCTGAAAGTAACTTTCAAATGGCGTCACACTAGCGCATGTAAAAACATCAAACATGCAAGTATTTCTTCATAGGAAATATAAATTGGTAATCGCGGAATAACGTATTAGGACAAGGATAGCGCTTATGTACATTTGTTAGTGCATTATTATATGCAGAATGCCTCAAACTTATTTAATCCCCCCTTTGGGCTGGGATTTTAATAGCATGGCAAGATGTGCATGAAGACTCTTTTACTACTGGAATCACATTTACGTATCTGAATCACTGATGATTGAAAAGGAAAATTATAATTCTCACAACAATATATATCATCAAGCAATATCGTAACCTTTAGACACATAGTTATTTAATGATACACAATTTTTAATGTCTGTACTTTTTCCAAGGTAGCCGATAAGCTACAATGCACGCCGTTAAAATAAGTGTCATTGAGTGTGTTAGTTGACATTTACGTCACACTAACACAGTGGTGATATGGCGACTTTCGAGCTTTACTGATGGAAGAAGACATCAGGTGTCCCTGCAGAAAAGTAAACATGTCGAGTAAAACTACCAACGTTTTGAACCAATGTCATAGTAATAAAAAAAGAAATGTGTCGTCACGCCACGGATGCCCCCCGCATGCAACCAAAATTTCAGATGTTATAATATTTAGTTCCAAATTTGTTTGCACAAATTATTTTTTTCATTTTAAGTTCAAAGTCTTAAAACTATTCAATGTCAACACAAACCATTATTATACAAAGTTCAAGGCACTAAAACTATTCAGTGTTAACCTTTTGTAAATTGTATATTGCATATTTGTAGCCAAAATAATAGCTACATACATTTCCACAAAAGTATGAGTGCTGAAACTGAAAATACAAAATTTTTTCAACATTCAAGAAAGATAACTTTGTCCAAAATCATTGAACCATATTCAAACTTGAACTGCTTATTCCTAAGATGTATCTATATGTCAAATTTGAGTTGAATGTGTACAACCATTGGGGAGATAATGAACGGAAACTTAAAAATTCCTGATTTTTTTTCAAAGTTCAAGAGGGATAACTCTGTCAGCCATCATCAAACCGAAATTGACATATCCATTTGCCAAATTTGAGTTGCATCTGTGCAACCGTTACTAAGATAATGAACGGAAACTGATGATGACGGAATGACAGAATTACGGAAAGACGGAACAGTGTAACACTATATGCCCCTGCCATTATATGGCGGGGGCATACTAATAGATTTCTTAATTTTTCATAAGTTGTATTATTAAGATTATAGTTAATGACCAGTAGCAGGTGCCTGTCAAGAGGTAAATCTATTAATTCTTGTGCAAAGAGCCCTATACGAATTGACAATTACAGATATACATAGTGAGTTAAACCAATACTTAAAATATTTTAATAATAAATTAATGCAGGTTCATGAAACTCTAATAGAAATATCTGAAACAAACATATAGATACACACGCACGCACGCACGCACGCACGCCCGCGCATGCACGCACGCACACACACAGACATACATACATACATACATACATACATACATGCATACATACATAGTTCATGTTAATTCATTCATGCACTTAATGAGTTGAATAAATAGTTTTTTAAATAAGCTTTTTATATAAATATAAATACATAGCGGGTTTCAATGAACGCATCCCTAATCACAGGACCTCTAGCAAGGAGCCCATCAGTACACCAAACAGTACAGGTACACATATTGCTTAGTACTGATTTGTTCCAGGAACAGATTCGAGAGTGTTTCAATCAGCTTATAGCTTCCAACACAATCAAACTAAACCAAATTGGTATCAACAAACTAAATCAAACGAAGTTCTCACTATACGTAAGTCTGTTTGTCATTGAGTGTTATTTGTTAAAAGATCAATATAAGGCGCATTTAAATTTATAGCACATATCTTGCCGACTTTTCTAAATCTGAAGTGTTAATGACATATTAGAATTTTAACAGGATAGGTTAATCATGTTATCAGCATGGTATACCCAATCTCAAATGTGACATTATCTTTGGTATAATAAAATGAAATGATTTCAACTGACTGGTTTATAAATTGTCCCATTATTCATAAAAAAAATCAGAAAAGCTCCAAAACTCTTCTAAACCTCTTCTAGAAACTCGTCTAAAAGCAACTGAGAGTATATGATGGTTGCCTGAGACATTTGTTAAGGTATTCTTAATCGAGTTTTATTTAAAAGATTATTATTTTTGGTAAAACAATACATGCAAGGGATTCCAAATGTAACGTTTTCAAGGTACATTAATTATCTGCATTCAAACAACTGTGTTTATTTTAATTTTACATTATTGAAATAGTCTTGTTATGTGATGTAATGTCAAAGCTCAGACTGTTCAGTTAACAACAACAACAACAACAACAACAAAGGTTGGTTAATATACATGCAGACCTATCTCCATTTTATGCATCTGTTGACGCAGTTGTAATATGTTGTCCTTATCGTACTAAATATGGGTGTGCATATACATGTTTAAACAGGCAATTGTTCATTATCAGTTATTGCTGATGCTATGCCAGCTATTGTAAATCAAACCACAGAAGGCGCTGAATTTGTTTGGGTCTCAGAATGTCAGAAAGGTGAAGGTTGTGAGATTATAAACCAATTTGTTTGTATAGTGTCACCAATGCTGTTTCCAGTGTTATAGCTATAGTAAACTGGCTATAGGACTAATTGCAACACTGATATTCAATTCAGTTTTAATTTGGCTAAACAATTATAATAATAAATTTTTTTTAAAAAGTTGCCTGAACTGGGGTTTTAACTCCAGACCACGGGGAGTTATAAGATAACAGCCTGAAGAATACCATATTATACTAAATTAAAGTTTGTAACCCTTATTAATTTCATTGAAGTAAATAATCATGCATGTTTATCTATAAGAATAACACAAAATTAGAAATCTTCGACCAATCGGAAACTATTTTTTCGTTACGAAAATTAATGCGCCTGTCATTTGACAATCTTTACGCAGCCTTAATTTTTCGGCGTTAATGTACATATGAAGGGAAGTAACCGCTTCAAGGAGTTTGGACTACTTTCGGTATGTGCAAATAAGAGCATCAGGGTTTGAAATTTCACTACCATTATTTGTTTGGTCTGTCGACCCAAACAAATAAAAACAATCTTTCATACTAGGCCTATATTTCAAGAATTCTTGTGGCTCCAGATTAATGTCTTATCCCGTGAATTATAACATGCTGTTAAAGTGCCTTTGAAAGTTTAGCTTATTTGTGATCTTAACTTTGTGTCTTAATCAAAGTTAATGTCACATTCTAGTTTAAATATTTAAGAAATAGAATAAAAACACTGAGAGTCACATAGCATGAAAGTGACTGATATCGGTTAACCCGTGAACGAAATCCGAAGTCTGACTGGGAGGTTACTATGATACTATGACGGTCGAAACACTTTGCGAAATTTGTAAGTTATAACGCACTGCACAGGAACATAAGGGTAAAATAATAAAATAATAATAAAGAACTACATGTCCAGTTACATTTTCTGATACAATGGGAGTCACCTTGTATGCAATGGGTTCTGTATGAACTGTTCGCAGTTTTCAAAGTTCTATTTTAATTAGTTCCGCCGTTTAGGACACACGGATTATTTTACCTCGGGACCTGTACGCCGCTGTTCATGGAATGTCACATTGAAGGTTCCAAGATAATCGCCGTTTGAACACATCTGCGGATTTGTCGTCCAACAACCACATGGCAATTATATCATTTGTATGTATTTTACTAGATGCATAAAATATTGTAGAAATATAATATCTCAAAATATGATTTCCTTTATGTCAAAATGAAACATATGCTAGAGGATAACTTTCATCTATTACAACCAAATATATGAACATATACGTAATTATAGTACGCATTGAATTTTGTATGCAACTTTGTACATTAGATTACAATTTAAACAAACATATTAATAATTGTCTATGTGGCATACATAGTACTAAAGTTAATGTTCAGTTGTGACTTAAATTCACAAATCATTATTAACACTGATACCAACATTGCAAAATAAGTGTTTTTTTGCACGGACGAACAAGCAAACAAAACTGATTTGACATTTGCCCTGCTGACAAAAAACAATTAACAATTTGACAATAAAAATTCTCATTTTCCTGACCATTCATCTTCTTTTTCACAAGCTGTTACAACAAACGGGTCTATATTAAATTTAATTTGTAAATCATATATCCTGTATATAAACATAAACATATTTTTATCTCAATTCCACGTATTTTCTAAATTGTATCTTATTCATAATCTAATTGAGTTTATCATATCTCCAATATCTAACATATTAAAAAGCGCATATGGCAAAAGGTTTTTGCGACGCTTTTTGAGAAACAGATGTTCTATATACAATTTTTAATTATTTATCAACCCGCCATTTACTCAGAAGAGATTTATATGTGATTTGAAGATAAACTTACATTTTGACCGCCCACAGAGTTAAGTGGAATATATGAGAAATCACTTTTTGTTATTCTGTTTGATCCCTGCGTTCATGTCTTTTTCGGTCTTTTTGTTTGTCAGGGGTCAATCCACTGTACAAAATTTGTCCGACTATCCATAACTATCAAAACTACTTGGTGCAATTCATCCTAACTATCTATAACAGTAATGTTCAGATAACAAGTCTAAGTTGTGGCAAATGGGTGAAATACACCTTTTCCAGATTTTAATGATTTTTTGTGAGAGTATGGTTTAACAATTTTTAATTTTAACATATTATGGATAAGTTCTTTATAACGTATTAATTCAATTTAATGAACATTAAACAGGAAATTTTTTGTAGCTCAAGTCTGCGCATTTATTGCAGCTTTTCATTTATATGGATTTTTTTGGCACGAGTTATGGCCCTTTGATAAAAAGTTTGTTTTTTTTCTGTGTGTTGCCAGATACACAAAAGCTTGTCCGGACTACTCCTCATAAACTACTGGTGCAATTTAATCCAAACGTTACAGGAATGATCAGCACCAAGTCAAGTTGTGTATATTGTCAGCATTTTCCGGTTCAATGATTTTTGTCAGAGTTATGGCCCTTTAATAATTTTTAATTTTAAAGTTTGTCCAGACTACTTCTCTTATACCACTAATTCAATTTCAATGAAACTTTACAGGATTGATATGTAGCTCAAGTCCTTGCGCATATTGCACGGGTTTTCTGGTTGAATGATTTTTGGCCGAGTTATGGCCCTTTGATAAAAAAGTGTTTTTTTCTGTGTGTTGCCAGATACGCAAAAGCTTGTCCGGACTACTCCTCATAAACTACTGGTGCAATTTTATCCAAACTTTACAGGAATGATCAGTACCAAGTCTAGTTGTGCACTGTCCGTCTGTCTGTCCGTCTGTCACAAAATTTGTCCCAACATGAAATTGGTCATTATGAGGCAACACATGTGATTACTGATCGCTCTTGTTTTACTTGTTGTAATGTGTTATATATATGTAGAAATACACCGGTAAATATGTATATTTTATTTATCATTGGACGGATTTATATCATTAATTACAACGGGACACATGACATTTTTTGTTTGTTTGGGGTGTAAGTCACACTGACACAGTAAATGTCGTCATATGGCGACTTCCCAGCTCCACTGGTCGAGGAAGACCGCAGGTTTCCCACCGTGCATTATATCAACCCTAACGGGCATCTTTAACCACCGATATTGAGAAAATGGGAGGTGAATACGTGAATTATTATTGTGAGATGTCAATGTAAACAATTAAGTCTCCATATATGTCACAAATAAATATTTATGAAATAAGTTACTTTATAACTCATGTACGTTTTTAATTGATTCTCACATTGAATCCCCAGAAGAAAATAAGTATTTGTATTTGTTAATACTCATTGTATGTTTAATTAAATTTTGCTTTTAATGACTTTGAATTCAAATAAAAATTAGGATGTTTTATAAATTTAAGACAGACGGCATTGAGTTTATATTGTTCTTTTTGAAACTAACTGATTTTGATAAAATTGTCATTATCTTCTACCCATATTTTGTGTTTGTTGATATAAACCATTTCCTTCATATCATATGAAACTAATAACGATAAAAACAATTATCACGAGGCAATATTTTAAATGTCAGTATTTTTAATACGTGACATGGATATTGAAAACTGTATCAAAATGTACTGATGATAATATTACTAGACTTACATTTTGAAAATTGTGAAGTAGTTTGCAAAATGTCAAAAAATTACGTTTCATTGAAAATGCAATTCACGCTTTGATTATCATGTCATCTGATGGAAATTACGACTGGGCAACAGTGTGGGACTTAAGTGTTATTCTGTAGCCAAATTCATCATATTTTGCATTATAAATACCTGTTCTACTTTCAACCACAATATTTCAATATCACGATATTTGATAATCTGTTGGCGTAAATCTAACATGATTGGTTAGAGTATTTATTTGCAATATTTAAAGAAAAGGCAATCAATATTTCCTCAAATTTCATATTTGTTCGAGATAAACATAAAATATTTTGTTAAAAATAGCTCTATAAAATGCAGGTCAGTTTATAATTATTATGTTGTCTTTATTATAATTGTGAATATGATATTTAATCATAATTTTATCATTATTATAAATATCATCATCGTCGTCGTTGTCGTCATCATCATCGTCATCACCATCACCTTTACCACCATTATAACCAATGCTATCATCATAATTATCATTATAATCATCGTTATAATCAACATCATATTATAAATATATCTTTCATTATAATTATAAGTGTAGTAATAATCCTATAAACTAGTAAGTTCAGTTTCTCGGTAAAACAAACTTTCCAAATTCCGGTTTTAATATTAACGTCTAGTCTAGGTACAGCATCATATAAGCTTAATATAATACTCTACATTTTTATTATGTCATAACTATTCTGTAGTTCTTACATTTTTAATATCTATAGATGAATCTCTTTTTTAAGTTTGTTTTTTACTTAATACTTATTATTAAGTCATTGCACAATCACGCTCGGTATGGCATGATTTTTTTATCTGAATGAAATTTATTGTTAAAAACTTTGTACAATCATACAGAACGATGTATGTGAGTTTTACATATCAGACAAAAGTAAGAGAAGAATAAGATGAGATGAAGGTGATATAATTACTGGAATTCGGTTAATTCACAGGCAAGCTGTGCAAATAATACACAAGATAAAAGTAATCTAAAATGTAAGCATTATTCAGATATTTTAGAAGACATGGACTATATAAAATGATGTATTTTTAATGTATTTTTGATATACGTGTTTTCAAGTAAACTTGAGCCATTAGCTGCAATACAACTTGTCTAATATTGTGTCTTTGTTAGTTTTTGGTTTTAATTTTCAAAATACTTTACTGTTAAGGCAAAGGCAAAAGTGATGTATGTTGTGTAAAACCTTTTGTTATAATCTAACTAAATGCTGCTGTTATTATACGTATGTAAGCCGTTACATACCCTTTTTCTGTCAAACTAACAGGATAGTTTTGCTCATATGTTCAAATATGCAGTTCAGGATATACAAGCAACATAAAAAAGCCTGTATAAGTCACATACTTTCATCTGAAATACAATATAAAGCTAGATACACATATTTAACACCTGATCTTTTCTAGCGTGTATTATCAGTTAAAAGAGTTTGACGTAATATTCAACAATCTGATATTTAAAATAGGCGTAGATTTATTACAGTATCTTTATTACATATTGATTATTTACTTCCCTATTAGAAATGATACGAAATGATGTTCGTTCTTTACAATATTCATTAAAGTGTAAGTATACTAATTTTTTCATTGTCAAACTGAGCTAAATTAAATATACATTTAAAAAAAATCTATTGAAATGGTGATTGACCAATAATATATATTTGGAAAATTTTAGGATGGTTATAATATAAAATTGCCTACAATATAAAGACTGCCCCACTACTTTTACGAATTATACTTTACAGGTAAATTTCAATGGATGTTTACAGAAATTCCATTGAGCCACGTGAGTTATTTATCGTTCAAGTCAGGTAAAAAAATGACTAGAATTATCCTATGACTGTCATCTTCTCACTTACTACAAACCCATGGAAGGGAATACTGTTTCTTTAAACACTTCTTTTCAATGGTAATATTATATGACAGTTTAAGTTTTTTTTTAATAATGTTAATGGATACTGGCATGCTTACACAATGCTATATATTTTGTCTTTTTAAGTTATCAAGCATATGGCATAAAACATTAATGTGTTGCTTGTTATGAAAGTAAATTAATTCATCTTGTGTTTAGGATTCATAGGTATATGTCACCGTTTTGTGTGTTTTTAAACAAAACAAATGGGTACATTCAAGCGAATAAAAATGGCAATCGAAAGAATTTCGGATGGATAACCTACTTGCATTTTAGCAGCATTTTCAAAGACATTAGTTATAATGTATCCAGTAAATATTGTTCATTTTATAGGAAATCGGCGGCACTTTTCACATTTTATCAGGTCCCATGCAATACGCTTAATCACCATGACTCTACCTTTTGCCATAGAAGTTTAGTAGCAAAAGATGAACGATACGTTCTGATTAAGAAACTGTTACAGGACACCAATATATATCTTTTGAGAAATATATAAAGATCAATTACATTTTAGGTTTAATGGACCTTAGAAGTGAAAATGATATTTTTGTATTATAATTAAGTAACTGCAATTATTTCTGTTTGAAATTCCTTGCATTTGTTTAAATATCTGGAAAAAGTGATCTCTCGGCAGTATTAAAAACAGCAAGTTACATCAAAATTGCAGACTCGGGTTGTTTGAGTCTGTACATAAAAAATAATGAAAAAGTGCAACATGTACATTCCTCACATCCCCCTAGCACCGGCTTGATCGGTGCTCAATTCTCAACAGCGGTACTCAATTCTCCACAATTAAAATCCCCCGATCTTGCCAATCAACATAGGTCATCATAGAGTTTAAACAAACAGATCTTGGTACATTATTTTCATCTAATTTTCAGTGCGTAAAAGTTGTTTTATGAATCACTTTAAAATATTTGGATCTGTCAAATTTGGTACTATATTTTAAATACCATTTATAACAATATTGTTTGTTAGTTTTGTTTTGTTTTGTGCAGAATAATACCCCGTGTGCTCCAAACAAAACCTGGGTCAACATCTTTTAGTTAAACGTTTATTTTCGTTATAGATATGATAATAACGTGAGAATGCCCTTATGTAATTCTAAATGTAAATTACCTGACAATTTATTAACATCAAAAAACATATTGTTTAGTGTGTAATAAATAGTTCAATTTCAAGTCATTTATTTTTCTGCTTTTTGTTTGTTTGTTTTTTTGTGTTTTTTTCTAGGTCAACACCGGATCATTGGTTGGGCTTTACTGTATTTACACTTATATGATACTACTTAGAGAGAAACATGTTGTTATCCGAAACACAGTAATTAGATGACCAGTGTAACTGGCAAGTAAAGGGAAAGATGTTCAAAAGTGTCGTAATTTTATGATTACGCATTTACATTTGGTCAAACCGAGCATGCATCTTATACATTTGAGCCTTTTTTGTGTTTAGCACAGACTTATCATACATCGCAAAAATGGTTGGCATTTTAATGATGCGGTTGCTTGGAATATCTATTGAATGACGCACTGTTTTGTTGTTGTATTTTGTTGTTGTTGTTGCTATTACACAATCAATTACACAAGCTGTGCTTAATGTTGAGTAGCATATGCTCTTTACGTGTATAAGATTATAAATATCCTTAGGTCACCAATCCTTTTTTTCCATCAATAAATGTTTAAATGCAGAAATACTTAGAAACGTTTGCTTTACTTGTTTCACCAACGCATGAAACTTTTTATCATCCATGTTTGTTTTTGTCCACGACTATGTATGATATTCAGTAAGATAAAGCAAGTTATGAATGAGAATCGTAATATACCTCAAGATTATAACCATACGGGCACTGACTTTTAGCTTGCTAAAACTATTAACTGGTTTACCAAACAAATGATAAGTTCATGAGTCAACTCTTTGTTGCAAATATCTTTTCAAAGGTGTTGATAAAAGAAATAAAGAAATGTTTTATGTGTTAATTTTCATCATTTTATCGTCAAAATTATTGAGATAAGCTAGAAATGGGTTTTAACCGCTTTAATTACATTTCATATACATGCAAAAACTATTCTGTACTTATTTGACATATAATTAATACTTCTTGCATATTAAGAAAGCGGGACGAGATGAGGGTACAATTGGAATATTTGTTTATTTGTTTTCCGCTGATGATCCTCTTTTAAAGTAAGTCTTTCCTCTTGTTTTCAACGAAATTAAAAATCGATTTCCCTCGCTATTGTGCAAATCATAAAGTTGTTAACAGGAACAATAAGATAGCTAATTCATTACAAATGTTACACGTACAGAAGTGCAGGCATCATACCCTATGACTGATTGTGCACTATCTAAATAGGAATAAAGAATCATCAATACAAAATGAGGACATGGAAAATTTTAAAGTACATTGTATCAACATACAAAACAAAAATGTCGTGATTAAACATATTTTGTACCGAGATACAATAATGGAATTGTCATATCTGTGTGCAGGATATATCAAACATAGAAGGTTCCATGATAACCGCCGTATGAACACATCTGCGGATGTTTCTAAATTCAAAAATTTACTATTTCATGTTTAAATGTTGAATTCTGCTTAAGCCGGTGCTAGGGGGCGTGAACGGTAACTTGCACTTTCCAGTACCGTCCATGAACAGGCTCAATCAAACCGAGCCTGCAACATTTTAAATTTTGCCGTGTTGGGCTTTCTTTAGGGATTCTGTATTTATCTATTTTATGATCACATCCGTGTTATTTGTTCCGTGTGGCGGCTGTAAAAAGTCTCCACGTACATTTAATCAATGATGTTATATTTTCGATCCTTGAAGATCGTTCAGCACGACATTATTGTTGTGCTTGTGGTATTTTTAGTTTCAACATTTCGGCATTTTCTAGTTGGGTGGTTCCAATATTCCTACTTGAATAATGTTGAATCACCCTTAGGATATGTTGCCTGCTTTTTAAATTTGTCTTTTGACGTCTTATCTGTGATACGTAGGCTTCATAACCTCTGATCCCCTTTCAATATTCCATTTTATTTAGTTCCGCCCATTGTTTTCTCGTTTAGGGCACACGCTTTTTATTACTTGGGGACCATACGCCGCTTTTCATGGAATGGCACGGAAGTGTCACATTGAAGGTTCCATGATAACCGCCGTATGAACACATCTGCGGATGTTTCTAAATTCAAAATTTTACTATTTCATGTTTAAATGTTGAATTCTGCTTAAGCCGGTGCTAGGGGCGTGGACGGTAACTTGCACTTTCCAGTACCGTCCATGAACAGGCTCAATCAAACCGAGCCTGCAACATTTTAAATTTTGCCGTGTTGGGCTTTCTTTAGGGATTCTGCATTTATCTATTTTAAGCAGAATGCGACATTTTAGATGGTGAGAGAATTCATACATGCAACAAAAATAAGAAATACACATAATATCCCTTTTTTATTGCTCTTAACAATCAGGTTAGGATCAACAACACCTACATTTTGTACTACGATAATAAAATATAAGAGATATCTGATCTGTTTAACAGTTTTATAGTTTAATCAAGCTCACTGTCACACTTATAATTAACCTTACATTGGTTAAAACCCTGTTGAACATAAAGCCTTATACCTTTTTCTATATTAAGACCGTAAATCAATATAACAATGCAACAACATCTACAAACAAAAAAGCGGAAACAAACTTGACAAATAAACTAACGCCATGAACAGAAGTATGTGTATGACAACATTAAATCAACAAAACATAAAGGTCACATACCACATAATAACAGTCTGAATAACAGGGTGTTTAATCACGAGGTCTACTGTTCAGGTAATCATTTACTCACAGATAATGGCGGCGGCCCGTAGTTTGAGGGCAAATCTTGATGTTTCATTTTTGACATTAAAACTTCAATTTCCTAAAATCAATGTAGCCATTTTTCAAGCTATAATAACTGCGTGTTCAGCAGTACCAAAAGTATCTCGTTAAAGTCGTTGTTTCTTCGAATACCATACAGAGCGTAGAGGAAATTTTATTTAAACGCGTGGTTATAGTGAGAAACAAATTAATAAACAACAATATTGCTGCCAAATAATCTGGTTTCGGGCACCAACAATATACTTGTATATACTCCAACATATGTTGTATATGTAAAATATTTAAACTCGTGTATTTACAGTAATATAACTATTGCAAAATGATTAAAGTGTGGAACTGAATTAAAATGCGTTTAATTAGCTTTTGCTATGACAGTTTTCAAATCATTCATTTCTTCTTATGAGGTTTTTCTTTCGTAAAAAAAGTGTATAATTATGCTCAAAAATAAACGATAAATGCATTGTTGTACCTTTCTGTAATAATAATCCTCAATGTTCTTACTCATTCATTATAAATGTGTGGGTGGTTCCAATATTCCTATTTAAATAATGTTGAATCACCCTAAGACATGTTGTCAGCTTTTTAACTTGTCTTGTGACGTCTTATCTGTGATATGCAGGCTTCATACCCTCTGAATCCCCTTTCAAAATTCCATTTTGTATAGTTTCACCCATTGTTTTCTCGTATAGGGCACATACTTTCTAATACTTGCTTTTCATGGAATGGCACGGATGTGTCACATTGAAGGTTCCATGATAACCGCCGTATGAACACATCTGCGGATGTTAGTAAATTTCCTCATGCCTGTCTAAAATTCAGGTAACAGTCTTATGATAAATAGTGTTTTATCATATCAACATGCCATGCAAATTTATTCATGATTTTTTTAATGTATCATTATTTTTGAGTTACAAAAAAAATCCTGAAATTGGCCTTTTTGAAATTAATCCTAAATTTGTCATTCCAGTGTGTGTTCTTCTTTCAGTATTTATCTGGGACTTGAAATATACTGCTGTATCTTAAGTGCCAGGAATTAATAGAAACCATTTTTTATATGACATAGAAAGCATGCATGTAATATTACTATATTAATCCCTTTTGTTACTACTTTGATATTCCTTTTGTATATTCGTTACATGTTACATGTCTGCCCATACATCTATGATATACAACTAATCTAATTAACTATCAGAAATTTAAGAAGATTGGACATTAGATGTCTACTTGTGTATCATCACTTGCTGCATTTCTTGCTTGGACGCCCTTTGATGCTTTGCATCAATGCTTTTCTTGTAAATGTGTTGATACGACTTTTACTTCCTCTACTCCGGTCAATTTGCGCATCTTCTCGGCACAACCGAGAGCCACCCCGCGAAGGGCAGCCTACGGGACCAATCCGAAGAGCTCATTAACTGGAGCGATCGGTAGTAGCGACGGGCGGTGTGTACAAAGGGCAGGGACGTAATCAACGCGAGCTGATGACTCGCGCTTACACTGGGATTTCCTCGTTAATGGGAAACAATTGCAAGCCCCAAATCCCTAGGACGAATGGAGTTCAACATTGAAACATCTATGATACCTGCCGTATGACCAATGACATATGTTTATTCCTGTCAATGAACGTTCTCAATCAAATCGGATATGTAACAGTTTTGGTTTTGCGTTGTCTCGGGATTCTATATGTCACTAAACATTGAATTCATTATAATGTAAAATAATATAAAGATATACAAAGTTCTAGCAAAGATATGCAACCCATTTAGGGTACCCAATATTATTTTATTTGTCATAGTTTGGTAGTCACTGTAACTAAATTGTCATACATAAGCGATTGTCTTCATACTAAGCATTTGTTTGAAACATTGAGACGCGTTAAATGTATTAATACACAGAGCTGCTCCTTGGTAAATATTAAAATAGTTATAAAAAGTATAAACCCGTAAACGAAGGTGTATATATTTTTACTTCTTTTCTAGTAGTGACAGCCAAAGATCATGATACATATTAAATTAGCGCTAGTACATCAAATATTAACTTTTTTGTCAGGTGAGCTGTACATTCGTAAAGGTAAATTTCGTTCATGTATCACGTAAACCATTTGTCAGTTTGATTGTTACTTTTCAAACAATGATCGTGTTCTCACACATGCGGTGACTTGCAGAGTCTGAAAGAAGGGCGATCCCTCAGAAGCAATGAAAACAAAATTACATGCTCATTTCAGACTTCATGAGGGATGATGGAAAAGTTCAACATCCTTCACGCCCCCATTGTGTCTACTTTTAGAAGAGGAAATTAGAAGGTTTATGTAATAAGTAAACATTTAACACCATCGCTCATCTTTCTACAAGGCTAGCATTGTTTACATCTGTCTCACAATAAATGAATTTTGTAAACCGTAAATGAAAACCTTACACTCGCTGTGTAAAAAAGTTATCTCCGTTATACTTCTTAACCCTTTATTCCCAATTATTCGTAGATACGTTTCTTAAAGTTCAAGATTCTTAGACACGCTGAACATAAATAACTCTGAAATAAGAGACGCAAAAACATAATTTACATATCAAATCGTTTGTAGATATATTTACTACTGTATAATTCCTAACGTTATGATCTATTTCTTCGATAACTACGTCTGATTTAGTTGATACAATACCTACATTCAAAAATCTATTCATTCTAATCATAGTATTCCCATACATTGTTTGTATTAATTTATCTAAAACAACAGAACTCAATACCTGATAAAAAAAACACATCTAATATATTTTCTTTTAGATAATGTTCACTAATTTAACTATACGTATCTCATAAATATCAAGGTAATTTCTATAATAAGAAAGTTCGATAAGATCTGCTTAGAACACCGCAAAACAAATGAATAGAAGTACTTGTGTTTAATTATCTGATACATTAGATTTCAGTTTACCTTAAGACGTCTGCTTATATTCATTTGAAGAGGTCATTAGCCTCTGTTCTGTTAACAAGTTCTTTGAAAAGATATAAGTTATGACTTCTCGGCAAAAATATGTATAAGAACTGGTCTCTGTTTTTTAGATGGCATTATAATAAACATTTAAATTTCGCCTTTGTCATAAAACTAAGAAATGACATACTTTGTAATTGTGTAGTTAATTGATATAAAGCATGCACTCGCATCTTGAAGATTTGATAAATTCTTTACAGTTTGTAGCAGAACCTGTTCTTTTATTAGTTTTATCTAATTAATTTGGTCGTTGATATACATAACTGAAAGCCAGTTGTTTTTGTACTATTCGCGTATGTCCAAGTGTATTAGTATTTGCCCCGTTGTGCTTTTAAAACATTAAATACTAATTTTAACGAGTCAAGCGTCCATGTAAGTACATCAGTAAGTGAAATGACGGCTTATTGATAAAGGACTTTTAGCTAACTAAGATGATAATTAACCATAGTTACACTCGAATATTGTGCGTGCCAATGATTTCGTGATTAAATTGAATCTTGTCATTCTGATCTTGATGTCCTAATAAACATTTTACCTATCAACAACGTGAAAAAAATATTTTTGTTTATTCTGTAAACATGATCTTTTCAAAAAAGTGTTCTAAATAATTAAATTTTTACACTAACACGAACGAACGATATTTAAAATAACAATAGTGGCATATGAAGATCATTGTGAAAATCTGTGGTTTATTTAAGTCAAAACTCTGATAAAGGGGTGATTCTTCCTAAGCAGGGAAAACAAAAATAATACTTGAAAAATTACAGAATCGGTTTGATTCTGTCGGTTCAATTGCCCGTGCGCAAAAGAAGAGTTTATTCTTAAAGAGTTTTATCCTGATTTTGAGTACATAGTGTTATTAAAAATGATATAATTATGTGTTTGTTATATATGTGATTCGATAATAGTTATAATTATCAGGACCCTTCTGGCACCACTTTATTTTATACAGAATTTACCAAATTGTTCAGATAATGTAAAGTATTCTGGCAGTTACCTGTTTCATCTCAGAAATCTTTTATTTCAAAATAGTTTTCGTTTTTGACTGTTCATTGCAAACCAGCTAGTACTTGTCGTTGTGGATATATTGTGTACATTACTTTGTAAGCAAACCTTTCACATCCGCTGCAATTATCTTGTAATTTTAATGTGATTAATGCTTCCGAGGGATCACTTTGTTTCCAGATTTTTATATGTATTGTAAATATCTAAAATGGTCGATTCTCGTTTTAAATAATACCATTTCAAACAGCACTACAGTATATATGGATTTGTAAAAAAAAATGTGTTCGCTAAGTTTTTGTGCAAACGTACACAGATGGGTTTAACTGAGTGTTTATGGGATTCTGAAATGATTATATAAGTACAGTATCTGAGCAAAACATTGGGCATCATCAGTTTATTGGCAATAAGAAAATCGTGCTTTTGTTAAAAATCCAAACGTATTTGAATACCGTGGATAGATTAATGGTGTCACTTCATCGAACATTTGAATAACAATTGTAATCGATAATTCATTCTTAGAACCAAACGACAACCACCGGTTGCATGTAAAATGTTAATACTTTATCATGAGAGGAGTTATCCCTGGCACTTACATCATGCCAGCAACCTGATACTCTCCTTTGTTTGTTTGTTTGGTTTTACGGGCATCAACACAGTATAAAGCATATGACCTCGGAACAGTAAAGATTATTTTTGCAAGCCTCGGCTGTTACAAACTTAAAAGCAACAACAGGGGTCAAAACCACCTCGCCTGCTGGACTTAGAGATACATAGACTCCAATTGTTTTAACCTCTTAAGACGCCTTACACGGAATAAACGGTGGCTATATTTCTTATACATTAACCATTAAGACAACCCCTCAGCCACAAAGGGACAAATATTTCTCGAGAATAAGAATCACATGTTATTTAGATATGTGCATGAGTTTAGGAACATCTTTATTACAATCCTTAGGTGTCGTTGATCATGTTATATGTAATATACTGTGCAAGGCCAAGAGCCAGCTACAATGGGTATATATAAGACTATACAACTTACGAGGAAACATCATGTGCATCTTTATTTTTACCAAGAACAAATACTTTAAAACAAATAAACTTTCACTGTTTCATTTTTTTCAATTTAATTAAGTATTGAAATTCTACAAGAAGTCAACAGAACAACAAGAAGCCAACAGAACAAAGGCAGTAAAATTGATGACTGCTTAGCAATTTCCTATATCTGTACCTTACTTGCATCAAAGTTTCACACCGCTTCCATTTAAGAACTAGTCTAATGTCGTCATCTGATAGAAGATTCAACGTTTACTTTATATTAGTCAATATACCATTAACACATAGCAGAGTCTAGGCATAATTTACGAACACGATAAACGTGATTGCGGTGATGTACCAGTATAATAATTACAAAAATAAATTTACAAATACCGTAAGAAAGTCATAAAATACGCAAATGAAGTATAATAATGATAATAGACCTAAGTTTATTTACTTTAACAGCGTCAAGTACTTTAATATTCTTTACAAGGTGGTTAGATTATTATAATGGCTACTTTGGTCCTTGTTTGAATTGTGTTAAAGCGAAATTTAGATTGATCGAAAACGTGAGGATAGTATACTTATTCTTAATTAATTATCAACTTGAAAGTAGTTTTCAAATAAAAGAAACATTACAATTTTCATCATATAGATATTAGAAAGTAAAGGCATTCTAATTATTTTTTCGCCTATTACTTTTAAAACGGCTTGATGCTTACGTTTATATAGGGTAAATGTACATCTTAAAGTCTCGTCACATTTATGACGATAAAGTATACCGTAATTTATAATTATATTGCCGGATAAAGTTGTTATTATTATAAAGTATTATGTAATAAAGTGAATTCCCTATTCCTTATTTGTTTCCTTTTTAAATAAAGAATTAGAAACCAGTTCCTTTTTTGATAAGGGATAAGGAACTAGTTCCTTATTCAATAAAATATGATAAAAAAGATCAACAAGGAAAGGCGGCGTTCAATGAACGTAACCCCCGCCGACCCTAATAAATCAAATCTAAATAAGGAACAACAGAATAAGTATTTATATAAAATATGTTTATGGTTGATCAGCTAACTAGAACCACAGTGAAAACACTGAAAAGGAATGCCATGAGTTTAATGACTGATCCTTACAATTCTAATGCAGATGTATTAGAAATAATCGCAACTGGTGTCTTTTAATATGTTCTTCTGTTCCTTATTCAGAGGTGAAATCAAAGGGGAGAGAGAGAGAGAAAGTAAATATGTGATACATCGAACATTTTTTTCGTAAAGATTCAATACTAAATTTATTGAACTCGTTGAATAAAACAATATTATGCTCGCAAGAGGCTCGCATGAATTGATTTTATTCAATTCGTTCAATAAATTTAGTATTAAACCTACACTCATTCAATATCATCTATGTATGTAACTTATAATGTAAACCGTATGCTCAAAGTAACACCAACATAGTAAGATACTTTTGATCACGAGTTATCGTAGATGCACAGGGAAAACACAAATGGATGAAAGTGGGGGGAAAGTATGTGTAGACAATTTGCGAGTTTCAGACAGTTATGTTAATTACTTGTAGGACAGTGAGTACTGAGACGAATAATGAATAACAAAAATGGCAGTTGATAGGAACATTGGCACTAAGGTACCAGCCGTTTAACATGTGTACGAGTAGTCACTAGTCTGTTGAATAATTTTCTCAGAATATATTAAATAAACATTGTGAAGTACGTAAAGTGCTTACTTCTAAAAAGATGACAAACATATCTTGGTAAGATTAAAATAGCTACATAACATTATAAGTGTTTTAATATATTAATTGAATATCAGACAGGATTATCTACTGTTAACACAAGTGCTAGAAAAACCTGCCTTGAACCCGCCATGTAATACAAGCTTCGTGCTTCCAAATAATGTCGTTCCCGTGCGCTTTTATGAATGAATTGCGTCCTTAGAATGAAGTCATTGGCGTCCGCGCCGAAGCGCGGCGCTCTTATGGAATGAGATCAGATTTTGTGAAAGGGCGACAGCAACTTCTCGAGCCTTTTAGTCGGTCATAATAAAAGCCGAAAATTCCGATCGGTATGAGGGTGCTTGATTATTAAATAAGAATGAAATGTCGCGATATGTTACAATGAATTTTCGCAATGCAAACATTTACAAATGAAATAACCTTTTCCGTCAATAAATCGCGCTCTTCGGGGTTTTTTATTTCTCATTTTGTAGTACACAGTCGGTTATCATGTCATGGTATGTTATTGTTGTACATGTAATCCTAGAATGATCAGTTGATGACCTAAATATTTCCAAAAACCTATTTATAGATATATCTATTTATCACTCCTATCGGTAAATGCCGGTCTCTCCCGGTCTATTTTGACCAGGATTTACTAGTGACCGGCGAATAGTACCATACGTTTATTGTCCGGTCTCTCCCGGTTTTGGAGTAGATGTTTGATATCGTTACAATTAGAAAAAAACAACAATAGCATGTTTCATTTTATCTATATGAGATAAAAACAATAAATATGTACACGGATTTATATGTAATATAAATTCGTGATATGTACAATAATTGAGAAAAAGGTACATTTTTTATGGTATTAAAATGACATTATCAACTTTGAAACATTTTATTTAATTATTCAATTTGTTATCCGTGTTTAGTAAAGATGCCGAGGAATTATTCAAAGTTACAAATTAGATTTTATGAATTATTCAATTGATCGATAATTTAAAAAATGATAAAGAAAAATACAATGTACATGTACATGGTTTAAGAATAAACAATATTATATATTGAAAGATAAACCATAATTTACTGACTTTTTCCAGTTAAGCTTTGACTTATAATCGTCGGTCAATATGACAATTGAATTCTTAAAATTTATTTTACAATTTTAATAAAAAAGAGCACATAAAACACAAAAAAGAATAAAAGAAAACAATATTCATAAAATTTGTATTTTTTATTAATTAAAATTAATAGATATTACAATTATTGTATAATAAACAATTATGCTCAACATGATCAACATGGTAATATAACCAGTGTCATATTTTTACTAACTTAAACGTGTTGATCATGCGTTACACATATGGATTATAAATGATTGCATACATGTATATCCGTTGCTATTAATAACCACGATCATAAAGAAATAACAATCGCCTCGGTCAATATTAATTTTTTCAGTACATATCACATCATATTCAACAGCTAAAAAGTCCATATTTGTATAATATTCTAATCTCTAGCATGCTAATCAAAGTTCATAATGAACAATGTCTTTCGTCCGCTCATTCATAAGTGGTATACATTTCTGGTAGTTTATAAGAATATCTTGTCATCATATGTGTACTAGTTCATCTTCACTTGCTGCATTTCTTGCTTGGACGCCCTTTGATGCTTTGCATCAATGCTTTTCTTGTTTTACCGTTATAATGAAGTTGTAAGTGCATACACTATGATAAGAAAAATGTGCTAAATGAAAATAATAATGTTCGTAAGTTTTTCCCAAAAATGATTAATATGTTATGTGCAGATAAAGGGATGAAACACCGGCTGTGGTAAAAGACCGAAATATCTAGCTCCCCGTTTACTGTTTAGTGGAAACTCGGCAGAGCCTCATTACCACCGTAAACAGTTACCCTCGAGCTAGATAGATATTCCGGTCTGTACCGGCAGCCGGTGTAAGATCTTTATAATATTTATTGTTATATTGAAAAATATGATTGAAAATCCGAAAGGAGTGGAGAACCCTGAAGAGCAATGGAATAAATATATGATAAACAAGACCGAACACACACGCAAATTATAATATATATATAAAAAGAATAAAACAAACAAAATCAAGTTTTAGTTTGACAAACCTTGCGTTTTTTATTAAATGATAATTATGTATGTATTTATTTGCTGTTTGTTTAAAATGTGTTGATTATTTCCAATACCCGAATCAATAATGTAACGTTATTTCTCGAAACATATTACGGGGGAGGAACTATTACACGAGGGATGGAGTTCTTTGATAATTTGTCAGGAGTTCTTGTGATAACTTGTCAGGAGTTCTTGTGATAATTTGTCAGGAGTTCTTGTGATAACTGTCACGGAGATCGTCGGAAAAGGTTTGTATACACTACAGAAACACTCTTCAGAAAGGTCATTTTTATCTTTAAAGATTGAGTTTTTTCATATATCGATTACTCAGTTAAAATATGGTACATTTAAATCATAGCTTTACGTGTTATCTGTGCCGTGTGGCGGCTGTAAAAAGTCTCCCCCGTACATTTAATCAATGATGTTATAATTTTCGATCCTTGAAGATCGTTCAGCACAGACATTATTGTTGTGTATACATGTTATGTGTAATTTTTAGTTTCTTCTTATTTGGCCATTTTCAACTTGGGTGGTTCCACTGTATTATCCTACTTGAATAATACTGTATAATCACCTTAGGATATGTTGCCTGCTTTTTTAAATTTGTCTTTTTGACGTGCTTATCTGTGATATGCAGGCTTTATAACCTCAGATCCCCTTTCAAAATTCCATTTTATTTCAGTTCCCATTGTTTTCTCGTTTAGGGCAAAAGCATTCTTTTACTTGGGGACCATACGCCGCTTTTCATGGAATGGCACTACTGTGTCAGATTGAAGGTTTCATGATAACCGCCGTATGAACACATCTGCGGATGTTTCTAAATTCAAAATTTCACCATTTTCGTTTTAATGTTGAATTCTGCTTAAGCCGGTGCTAGTCGGCGTAGACGGTAACTTGCACTTTCCATTACCGTCCATGAACAGGCTCAATCAAACCGAGCCTGCAACATTTTTCAATTTTGTTGTGTTGGACTTTCTTTAGGGATTCTGTTTTTCTCTATTTTTACGTTACTTTAGAAAACTGGACAAAAAGGGGATGAGACAGTAAGTGTTTATTATAATGGATGCCATCTCGCTAAGATGTCCTGTACTTTACAAATGATAGACTTGTTTCGTGATATATCGAAGCGTTAGCTGCGTTGTTGATGACATGTGTCAAGAATTTTGTCACGCGAAAAGACATTGTTTCATACAACGTGATAAAACTGCCAATGTGATCAGATAAAGTGTGTTTACATCTATAGTCTTTCTATCGCTCAATATTCCATGTTCTAAGTTCACAAGTATAATTATTCAGTTACGTTCTCACAAGTATCTATAAACAATGGTTTCATGTTTAACTTACAAGTTTTTTTTATCTAATCACGATTTAATCAAAACGTGCAAAAATATTAATATACGAGTAGATACAGTTCGATGTACATTAGATATTGGCTTGAATGCACATTTTGCTTTAAAATTTCTGAACATTATGACACACAATTCAGTTCAATTGGATATTGTGTTACTTGAACTATCTGAATTATAATCTTTATTCAAACGTTACATGTAATAGAGGAAAGTATCTCAAAGAGGTAAAATAACAATTTTTCACTGTCACGTTTAAAAGAAATGACTATTTAAATGGTAAGTCGCCAATAACTGTTTATAACAAATGCTTAGGATAATAAATACAAAAATGGCCTACAGTATAAAAAAGAATTTCACTGTCACACACTTTGTTTTATTTGAATTGTTTAATTTAGATATGGGTCAATGGGTTATTATTATTAACGTGATGTTAATAATCAAATTGAATACAATCATGAAAAAATACCAAGTTATATTGACTTTTAATTACCTTTTTGATGCGCGTAGTGTCACTTACTTTATATGTCTAAATCAATGTGATAAAGTAAACAATGTCCGAGAGTTGAGATACATGTTACAAAATTAACTTGGTTCACATTGAAGGAATTTGGCTATGTGCAACAGAATTTACAAATGTTTGGACAGGCATAAACAATCTGAAATGTAATTGCATCTGTTTTGTTCTATTGAATCTTGATATAAACTAGAAGCAACAAATCTATCAAATCTTATGGTAACATCTGGAAAACAATCATTATAAAAGATAATGTACGTCTTTCCGTGATGTAATCACGCAAAGTGCATTGTAGTTTATTTACCTAACAACTCTATTATCTGCTATTAGTTTGTTCTGCTTGTTATAACGAATCGTAAGATGTGTTTCAAGTTATATCATTTTTCAAAGCAGAAGCAAGATAATGACGATTACATATTCTTTTATTCTTACACTGATCTGTTTTATCTAATATGCAAGGGTCTAATGCAATCTGCATGTACACCCAAATTATGTATGTTGAAAATAAGCCTCAATCCTTTTTTTAACATGTTTGCTCTATCCATGGCTCAAAGGTATCAGTCGGCCGTCCAACTGTAGAACCCTTTAAATACATTGAGAAAATAACATCGGTTGTTATTTCCTCTTATATAATAAACATAAACAAACAAAAAATTAAACCAACGCTCGTTGGTTTTTAGTGATATAGAATGTTGTGAATTTATGTTATCATATCTCTAATTGGCATTGCCAAAATATGATTCGCTGTTTTTTATTGATGAAATCAGGGTTGATAAAGTAAAAAATGTTCATAAAACAATAAAATTAATAATTATAGTCAGATATATGGAACAAAAAAAATATGTATACATTTACGCCGGAAATCTAAATCATAACAAAAAATATAAATTATCGTTGTCAACGGTCATTCGGGATTTCAATTTGTGAAATTCAAATTGGAGTCTAATAAATGCTAAATGTTTTAGATACAAAAGGCTTTTAATTTGAAAAGGTTTAAATGTGCCATCTCATTTATTTTCATTTTAGATATCAATAAACACCATGTTATACGAAATATCATTGTATCGTTTTTACAAGTTAAAACAACAGATAAATATGAATATATAGTGTCATTAAAAAAGGGCCAACTTGACTTGGCCTGTAATGGGAAATGCAGCTACCTATAATTAGTTTGTACATTCTGTTTTAAAAAATTAAACATATTCAGTAAGAATTTTTAAAGATGAGCATAGTATATTTTTAAACACTGATAAGTATATGATAGTGTCATGTTGCTTTGGCATAAAAACCCTATACCATGCTAAGTAGAAATATATTCCAAAGTGATGTTGTTACATTATTTTAAGAAACTATTTGTTATCTGATATTATTGATTAATGAATACTTAATTTTGTCTGTCTCAAAGTGTGAAATATCTGCTAGTCTTTAGAACTATGTGTTTAGATCATGCAGTTCGTGAATTAAATGCTTTGCATGATTACTAAACTTAAATAAAAAATCTATTATAATTCTAGTGTGAACACTGCTCTGTAATATCACACATGCTGTGAATTTATTGTTATAAAACAATAGGAATTATTTGTACTGTCGAATATATCACTCGTGCGGAGCCCTATATTGACTCGAAAAGGTTGCATGATATATTATAACTAGCCCAGCAGGAAAATAAGTATTTTATAAAGTATATTGTCCGTTCATTGAAGTTAATCTTTTTTTTTCATTATCGTTTAAAATTAATCGTCTATTGCCCTATTTTGATATCATATTTACAGCAATGCATTGCAGCAAATATATATATTAGACTGTAAATTATTTATTATAATAAATCCTAATGAGTTCTTATCAAACGAAGACCATTGACATGCTCTTTACCCGTAATTCTTCAACTAAAAGACAATAATACTGAAAATAAATGATTTATTGATTATATGTCAGCAAATCAATTTCAACATAATTATTTATTCCTTTCATTAGCAAAAAATTATGTAATAGGTTGAACATGTTTGTATTGACTAAAAAAAATCAACACCTTCTTATGTTATATCAGTTTTTAGTGTAAGTGGTTGTTGTGGTAAAACTTCACCATTTTTCCATGTAAGACGATAGGAATGGTTCCTGCATATCAATGATTTTGCAAGTGTATTATTAAGACAAAAATATTTTGGACTTTGATTCTGCCTCAATCAATTACAATTGATTTTTTTCTGAAACATAAAATGAGCACTATCAATGAGTAAAAACTGTACTTAAATTCCAGTATCATACAATCTGTAAATTATGTTAAATAGAAATTGCACAAGAGGATTATACGGTGAAATAGATCAGTTGACTCTGACACTGAAAAACAGCAGGTGGAATATTATACATAACAAAACCTTTATATAAATAGCTGGAGTTCATTTCACTCAACATGGAAAAATGTATTTGACTCGTTCTATTCAAATCCACGAGAGCAAAATATAAGCGAAAAGTTATTCTTAAAATAATCATCTTCGTATTCAACCATATTGCATTCATGGTACAAGTGTGACGTCATCAACCTCTGTCCAGATCACACAAACATTCTTCCCGTAAGGTTGTATTTGTTCTAGTTATTTTGGAATTTACAAAGAAAGCATTTACAGGTAAAGAATGATTACATGGTTTGTCTGTTGTTTAATAACATTTATGGCAAAATCACTCTTCTTGTGGATTGTGGGATAAAGTGTTAAGATCGAATTACGAGATTATTTGTGTGTATTTATATAGTTGTTGATCACTGTACAACCTTACTATATGCACGAGAAAAGGAACCAGTGAATTGTAGGTAAACATCTCGTCTTGGCGAAAAAGAAACAATTTCTTGAAAATATTATCGGAAATGATTAATTTGACATTATTAATATATTTATTGTCAACATGCAGCTGTTGAAACAAATTGTGTCCTGTCAAACATATGTCAAACTTCATTTTGTTGACATGGTGCGTGGCTTCCCATTACATTTATGTTGAAGTCTAATGGTTAATTTCATTATACCACGTGCTTTAGGGTAAACATATCAATAAGTTTTCATTCATATATTTTCAAAAATCCTACGGCGATAGCTAAGCCTATTTGCACGTGTTTCATTTTTCATTATGCGAGTCATTCATCTACACCTCTAACTTCATAACTGTTTACCTTTAATACTCTAGATGTTATTATATAGCTAATTTACGATGTTTTTGTGTGACTTTAAAATGTACAATACATATTTTTTACCAGGAATTTACTCTTTCGAATTAAGTTATAGGATGGTCACCGACTTCACCGATATCGTTTTGTAACAGATACCTGTGAACATTAGAGTTCATAGTGTCACTTACCTGTACTTGATAGTTAAGTTAAAAGTTCATTTTATTTTATGAAACGTACATATACGTATTATAGTGACATGGTTATTGTGCGTGGAAGTGTTATTTCGATAATAAAGTGCATAAAGAAAGTTATGATTCTGTTGAAGTTCCTGATCTGACGAAATTGTATAACAAATTTGCAGTACACCGGAATGTTAGCTTGGGAGAAGTGTTATCAGTCTCGGGTTAGGATAACCGTGAATGTCCACTGTTACCAGAAATACAACATCTGAAAATTGGTGATCCCTCAGAAGCAATAAAAACAACAATATTATATGCAAATAATCTAAAACTTGCAACTTCTCTCATAAAGCTAAATTCTAGAAATTTAATTCGAAAAAGAGTTGCCTGAAATACTTCTTCAGTTCAAGATACTTTTGTGATATTGATAAGTTATAAATAAAAGCAATCATTATAATGGTGAATTTCTCTCCATTCGTAGGCCATTGTGTCTAAATATTTTATTAAGATCAAGGATTAAAATGTTCTTCAGCTGTGTGTTGTTTACGAAAGTATAACACCACTTATATTCTACCGATATATGGTGTTAACTACTCTTTAAACACATTTTGTTATAAATATTATAAAATAATCCGTAGGATACCTGTTAATTCTTTCGACTCGTCACGATACTTTTAATATAAATTATTATTATACTTGGTAGATTGGGCTAATATACTGTGTCTGTGCAGAATGCACTACAAACTAAGTATTTGACTTTTTGAAAACATGTTTAATTAACATTCCTAAATTCGAAAATTATTTACTAGCTTGATACCGTTCACAACCACAGATATTAGATTTTAATATGTACCTGAAAATATTATAGGAGCAACAGTTTAAAGGTGAGAAACAAAATTCTTGCCGATTTGTTCCGGAAATTGTACAACTGTATATACCCTTTTCACTCTTATATCACATATATCATTCGCATGTCCAATTGCTGTTACTGGTAAAACAATTCTCTTGTTAACTATAAATGTTGGCGTCACCATTATTTGCTCTGGAACCGTTCTGAGATAACATTTTGGATGATATCAACTGAGTTGTTTGCTTTGTAAATTGTTGTGGAAATGCAATCCTTTATAAAACGGATGTCCCATTACAATTGTGAATAGGCATCTATAACGGAATTTAAGTGGTAAAAATAATGTGTCTAAAATATCAGCTCCGTCAATATTTAATGAAATGTTTCATATTTATGTATTTTTGAATTTTAAATAACAAAATATAATCCTCTTGTCAGTAAATGTATTTAATTGTATTCAAAGCTGTGATGCATATTTTCTTTCTAACAGGTCATTTGGTGACATACTTAGAGTAAAAAATGTTCAGATTTGTTTGGTGGAAATGGCGATGTTTTAAAATCAACTTGTTATATTAAGGAAAATAAAAGTACTTCAAAGTCCTTTCAGTATTTTAAAAACATAAAACTTTATAAAAAATGTAATTGGATTTCATGCAAAGTAAAATGATTCAGGATTCAAGAAATAATTTACATCTTAGCACTGTATTTCTACTACGTGACTAAAGTAGTAGGGCTATTTTTGCATAATTGGTAATTTTCGTTGATTGTCGTTTGTAGTGTGAAAATCTGGAAACAAAGTTATCTCTTAGAAGCATTAATGACAACAAAATTACATGAAAATTGCAGATTCTGTTTGATTGAGTCTGTACATAAAATATAATGAATAAGTGCAACATCCCTCACATCCCCTAGCACCGGCTAAAATTCACATTACTATGTTTTCTATTTAAATTGATTTTTAAATCTTTTTATGAAACTTAGCATGAATTTGGAGGCATCCTGCATTAGGCTCTATAAATATAAATTTTATATTTTAACTTTATATATTGTTGGTGTACTGTTTAAAATAGTCGAAAAAATGCACATTGGCAATAAAGCTCAAGAATTATTTCCAGCGATAAGCATTTAATAAACCTTTAACTCTTTATTTGTAAAAGAAAAGTGCTGTTTGAGATATGCCGTTGAGAATCCAATTCTACATTTCAGTTGTTCAAACATATTATTTATCGAAGCACATGATGTAACTGAAAAAATACCTTTTGCTAAAAGTAATATTATAATTGTTAATATACAGTTTTACTGGCTATGATTGTAATAATACCATTACATCAATCGTAGAAATAGCATGCCATGTTTCATATCACAAGAACTAGAATAAACATATTTCTTTCATAATTTATTTACCATGGTAATAACAAAACAACACCTTATGTCAAATATGTTTAAAGGGTTTAAAACTGAAATACTTTCTAAATATTATTAACAGTAAAATGCATATAGTTTTAATGCTAAATTGGTCGATTCTCGAAAGAGTTGTTTCATATAATGTTATTGTTATTTAACACAAATGAATATTGTTCGTGAACAAAATGAAATGTTTCGGAAAACAAAATATTATTTTGCTACTTTAGATAGGGTTTTATCTGTTTAGCAAGGATTGTATATATGCGCCATTCGCTTTTTAGTTAATTTACTATCATATTTCTATTAAACAAACCTTTTGGAAGTATTTCTTTTTAAATTATAACAATATTTTTGCATTTCATACTTATCTAACTTTAAACACTTGTAAACATTATTGCGTCTTATACAAATCAATAAAGAATAGAACTTGTGAGTATGTATAAATATACGATGACGCACGCACGACTATCCTACGGTTATTCCTACTAGTCTCACGGAGAGAACATAATTAAATAAATCTCTCTTCATAATAATAATTTTTGTATCTTTTAGATAATAACTCTACAATAACCAAATCAATCTATTCAAAATTAAACTAATAAACAAAAAACAAACATTTTTAGTTTTTTTTTAGATTGTATAAGTTGAGGAATGATTTATTTAATATGTTCATTTGTTTAGACATTATATCTTTAAAAAAATGTCAAAAATTGAACGTTGAGCTTGAGAGAATACTTAGAGATGCGATTCTATAATTGTGATATTTGAACAAATCATGTTATTAATATAATAATATATATAGATTATTTCCGCTTTTACCGTTCTATTTTACATCGTTCTAAGGAAGTAAAATATCAATAAAAATGTTTTGCGTTGTTGTTGTATTGAAAAGTTTAGTTTATCCCTGTTATCGGAGGGAGAACATATATTCAATATTATATAAAAGAACACCCGCATATACACATAATCCCTAACCAATGTTTATTGGCAGTTAAACACTATTTTTTGTCTTTGTGTGATAAAATCACGAGGAGTGTTAAATGAACTCCGCGTGATCTACGAATATGGAAGAAGAAACAATTTTAGCGCAGGACAATTGGGGGACACCATCCTGCTTTCCGAGTATCTGCCCTTGACTTTAATTTTGATAGGTTGGTCATTTCCAGGGCAGATGACTGATACAAAAGTCTAACAAACGTTTACTATAAATTTATGTATTCAATATTATCCTTGGTCATAAAACAAAATTTCATGGATATTTGTTCGAATTTTGCATTTGTTTATTTGAAAGAGGTTATGAATGATATAACCGTTTTTTCATGAAGGCATTTTACAAAAGAAAGACAATATGGCTAAATAGACGTTATAAAAATGCTGCGTTTATTCTGAATTTATTGAGGGCTTCTTACTGAGTGATTATATGCTTCCATCAATGAACGATCCCTTTCGAAATGTTAAATGATTATTTCAAAAGGGCCTTAATTTTTTATTTATACCTTTCTGGTTGAATACAAATCTTAATGTTTAGTGAGAATAACAATGCTGGTATTACATATACAATCATTTGTAAGAATCAGTTCGAGATTTATTTGTTACTGGACTTCGAAAATAAAAACAAATCCCCGCTATAATAGTCAGTAACGTATTTATTTCAAATATCTGACACTGTCACAGACCGTATCTTGATTACAAAATGACAACACGTGTCAAAGTACCCTTTGTCATGCCTTAAGATCATTTACCTACTTTTATCATTTCCTTTTTACTTACAAAAAGCAATAAATGTCACAATGCCACTGTCTAAGGGAACTTTATTGACATATATTGTAAGTATATTATCTTAATATTGAAAATGCACGCCACAAACAATTGTTTATAATGACATCATTATCAAAGTTCGTTGATTAAACCTCCCTGGTTACTCAATGTAGCATTTTACGGGAGTGTTGTTCAGTATTGCAGTTTTGTTTTGAAAGAGTCAATGTTTTATTGCTAGACATCCAGAAAGGAAAACGATATCACACTGAGAAGTGAAAATGTAAATGTGAATATTTTCTTACTTTGTTATGTTATATATAGCATTTATACGAAAATCAAAATCATTTTCTATTTATTGATTGCCTTATAGGTAAAGTAACAGCCATTTTCGACTGTTTTTCATTGAAGCGCGGGAAAAATAGTCTCATACATGTAAAGACGATTAAGTCAGACGTACAATGGCTATGCGAACGCTGCGAAAAACAAAAGTAATACAAGTTTGTAGTAATTAATGCGAAGGAACCTTTAACAATTTAAAGAAACAATGCTATTTTAATCGAAAAGTATATTATTATAAGAAAATGCAACAATTATGTTTTATTCAAACTTTACAAATGTATGGAATCACAAGAATATAAAAATAAATGAATGAAATAAAGAAACGTACGCCAAAATAAATTTGGCAGAGCTATACCAACTGTGGGTGTCAGATATGTATTTAATCACGCTGATTAACTCACTCACAGTATCTCACTTTTGAGCATTAAAATCTCATACGTGGGCATACTTTGTCATCCAACAAATACACGATGCTTAAATTAACCATTGCGTGTGACTGGTATTTCTTCTAATGACAAACACGTTCAAAGGGCAAGTTAAATAGTTTAACACGACTTCACTGATTTATAATTTAAAATGTCTTATCACTTTCTATTAATTTAGAAAGGATCACAATTAACAAGAACGTGTGTAACGAATAAATTTAATATTCTGTTTTCAAAAGAATAAAACTCTATATACAAATATTACTTATTTATTTGAAAAAAGACAGAAATAACTTCTAATCCTCATAAGCTGCTTTCGTTTAACAAAGAGTTTATTAATATCAGTCATACGCGAGATTAAATATCAAGCACCCTTTGACATCAGTAAAAAATTACAGTTATATATTCTGTTTTCGTTGTAACATATATTGAGTGCCACAGCCGTCAAATATTTAAATTTAAAATTGAATTGCACGTCAACAAGTAGTAGGTTATAACGTAAGTGTAAAGTTTAGCTATTTTTCAACAGTCTGTGATGACGTCGTATAGAAAACGGATTTTGCTCAGACCTAATAGTTTTGTTCATCGGCGGTTTAATATCTTCAATATTTCATTGCTGTACCCTTAAGAAGACTGTTCAGTCGAACGTTGGTATATTAAAGGGAATTACAGAATTTTCAGTTGACTACTTATTTTTTACTGATAATAATTTCATATGAAATTTATAAAACGGCTGCTTTGATTAAAACATTAAAAGTGTTTTAAAAACGACTTTTATACTGTCTGACGATTATAGATTATAAGGGGTCAGTTGTATGTAAATCATCTTCTAAGCGAAATACTTAATAACTAGATTCATATAATCCTTAGTATCATTAATTTCAATTCATGAATGTCGTCATTTATCAAATCTTTCGACATATACACTTAAAATACAAACCATGAAACTCAGATGAAGCTAATCGCAATATTCTACCTGTATAAAAAAAAGATGTTGGATAATATATTTATCTTTTAAACTGGTTTATTTTGTGAAGGTTTTTGGATACATATCTAATATTGCTAATTTATACCTAGCAAATCTGTTTACAAAAGGATAGAGAAGGACACTTGTAGTAGCTACCTACTTATTTTATAATATAAATATATTAACTTAATATAGGATATATCATAACGTATGCTTTAATAAAGAATTGAACGAAACGTATCTTTATGGTACATGTAATAAATGATATTAAAAGACAGTTTCAAAATATGTCAATATATTTGTTGCTTTTCCTTTCACTAAGACAAGTAACATTTTAAGTGATTAAATTCCCAGCCAAGAACTAAAATCTCCATTTATCCTACAAGATAGATGTATAGATAAACATTTCACAATACATAAAGCAAAATGAGTGGTCACTTTATAAGACAAGTACAAATTGAACGTTGCAAGATTTCACTTAAAGTGATATGTGTCATTAAAAGTTTACTATTTTCCAAAACGAGTTATGAAAAATTCAGATATACTTTTGCCGTACCTAGATATAACTTTGTAAAGAATATATTTTAAAAAAAATATTCTATATAAGAAATATTCATTATTGATTTCCCAGAGCCAGAAGATTTATATTAAAGGTCGGTTGTATCTGAATTTTGTCTGCGATTCATATCCAATATGATTTTGATCATCATAGAAAACCAATAGACCGATATGAAACTAGAACCAACAGTAAGTATTCTTATTAATCGGAAACATATTTGTACCATATTTCAAAAAATAATTGACGAGATCGTGTTTGTTCATGTAGATTATGAGACAGCGTAAAGTATTGACTGATACAAGACGAAACCTTACAACGAATCTTGACTATCAAAAAATTAGTCACTTTACTGTACAATATCATATAATAAACAATACGATACATGTAACCTAGGACACACTTAAACATTTGGAATATATACAGGAAACATATAAGTGTAAACATAAAAATGTTAAGAGTTTAAAATGTTTATTTGGAAATAAATACAAGCTCATATATCATCAAGTTCTCTGAGCATAGATTTGATATAACAACAGATCTTTACCATTATTTGCAAAAATGTTAGGGTAACATTTATTATATATAAAATCATTATAATAATTGAAAGTTGTCAGCACGACATTATTGTTTTGTTTTTATGGTACTTTAAAGTTCGAATATTTTAGCTTTTCTAGATAGGTAGTTCAAGTATTCATTCTTGAAAACTGAATAATCGTTTTTATGATATGTTGTCTGTTTTTTTAATGTTATCTCTTTACACCTTGTCTCTGAAATTCAAGCTTCATAGCATCTGCTTTAAAAATTCAATTTTGTTCAGATCTGCCCATTGCTTTCTCGTGTAGCGCAAAGGCACTCATTTTTTTATTTTTATTTGGAACCATACGCCTTTTTTTTCAACAAAATGGATAAAAACGTCTCTTGTAAAAGTATTTAACTTAAACTTGATTCACAGTTGGCAGGAATAAATCCTAAATAACACGTTAACGCAGAACTTGACATTTGACTTTTGTCAATAAAAGGAAACAGAAAACACAATGTAGGGAGATATAAGATCTATTATGTCTTTCTTATGCTTTCAGACATTAAAAAATCTACAAAAAATATTTGTCGTTTCTTAAAATATTTCAATTTTAGAAATTAATGTGATACTGATGTACCTTAAAAAAATGTAAAAAGGGGATTGTGGAGATACTAGTATTCATTATATTCAGATAGTCTATTTAGAAACCTATCCTTCGCTTCACACAAGCACGGTCGTGTTTACAATATCTTTAAATAAATTTATAAAGGATAGACTATTGTATAATAATGATATTCAAGTATCCAATTGATTTCGTATGATGTAAAACAAATATAAAAAATACTTTAGTAAAAACGTCTTTGTAAAAAACTAAAGCAATTGTTTTGAGTTTGAATAAATAACAAAGTTCGATAAATTATTATCCATATAGAGTTTCTGTTGAAAATGTGTCAGAGTTAAATCGTATACATATATATGCACAGTGCGTTAACTGGAGTGCAGGTATCAATTACCCTCACTGCAGAGCATACCCATTGATTGGTTCATTTTGTCTGGGGTTTACATATTGTGACGAAGGGGAAAGGGAAAGCGATAGTAAAATCATATTCAGATGCTCTTTCATTGGTTCCTTTTTTTCTGGGGTTTCATATTGTGACATCAGGGAACGTGTTTTATTTTTGACTATGATACAAAAGAGAAAGAAGATCAAAACACTCAGCAATTTGATTTATACTCGGGGGCTACGCCCCCTCGTACAAATCAGATAGCCTCGTGTTTCGATGCTCTTTCTATTACATATATATAGAAAAGACACAGCAAACACACAAACACACAATAAATTAAACGCAGTAATTATTAATTAAATTAAGTTCACCTTAGACCCGGAAAAGCGTTTTCGTTGTCACAAAATTATCAATGATAGTATGACTTAAATATAAAGTTTAGATAAAAAACTTTTCAAACAAAATAAAATTTTAATTTTGCAAATAATCATTATTCATTATAAAATAATTATTTTAGTAATCATAACATTACGTGTAAGATTTAGTGCAGGATGGAAATCATTCAGAATGGCTAGGATATTACAAAAATGTACTGGTAACAGTCGTCTCTGGTGAACATCGGGTAACATAGTCAATTGAGGATGTCGTATGTATTTGCTATGTTCAACAATAAATTTTGTATAATTATGTTTCATAGTTCTTGATTCTTTGGTTTACAAATATAAATGTGTCAATGAACAGAGTAAAATATTATTTTTATTTAGATGCCTTGATGTATTTGAAGGGTTTAAAGCATCAACAATGTACATTTGTATTTAGAAAGTCTGTAAACACATTTTATCTGATATCTTTTTATGACTGACATGACTTAGTTTTAGTGTTTGGAGTTTTTCTTTTTTGCACCAGCTTATTTTTGTTCCGTAAAATGAGTAAACATGATTATGGTCTCATAAATATTGATAATATATCAAATTTGTAAAATTTGCATAGCAGACGATTTGATACAATAATTGAACGTTTTATTATGTAAATGTCATTATTTTGTTACTAGGGTTTCTTCTGTAATATTTGCGAGTCGTCGTTAATGTTTATATTAATGGTACATTTCAGGCATATAAATGTGCTAGTATTAGCAAAGGCAAAACATCACTTTAGGTACAAATTACATAATTATACTCATTTTACTCATATAGTATCTTTTTTAATTTTTAAACAAAAAAAGTGAATTGTCATAATAAGTTTGTCATTTAATTGCTTTTTATTCTTTCCATACAATCATGTAAAACCGTTTCAGTGGTTTGTCGTGTTTTTTCTTTTCTTTTTTCTTTCTTTTTTTGGCTTTTTATTCATGATCAACGTAATACATCAATAAAATTCATTAAACATGGACAGTTAAGATCGTTATTTTGTGTTAATTGGGTAACTTTTTTTTCTTAGATCATATATCTAGTCAATATATATGAAACAATAATATATACTAGATTATTTTCTTTTAATCTTTATATGGTCACAAGAAATACATCTAAAGTTGTATAAGGATTACAGTTTCAAGGTAAAAATTCACTATGTGTTACATCTCAATTAAAGGATCCGTTATGTTAAACGAGTGTCTAAAAGATGTTTACATTGGGGAAACAGTTCTCGCCTTCTATTTCAATACTCATGAATACGAACAATTACGATAACAAAACCTTTAGATGTGCTCCAATACAATGGATGATTGCTATTTACATGGCTGTAACTTAACTGTTCCGTGCGTGTATGTCATTTATTTGTACAAATCAGATGCAATAAAGAAGTCACTCGTAAAAACAATATTAACTAGATTTACATTCACAACTGGCAGAAACAAAGTTATAAAGATGTACACACACGCAATGCAAAATTCGTCTAGCAAACTAGAAGAAGAAACAATAAAAGCAGATGTTATATTAATGATTATCATATCAAGGTTGGATTGCTTCGGAATTTTCATACAATTTAAGGTTGGCAAAGTACCTGAAGTTTTGAAATTCAATCGTTTACTCTCCATTACTGGCGAAATGATGTCATGATCCTGAACCGATATCAGAAGTATACGACCAGCATATATGCTATTAAAAATATTTCAACCAAAAGTCATTCATCCAAAAAAAGAGAATTACAGTATAAACAATGACAAACCAAATAAATCAAGTAATGCTTGAGTGACAACATGTAGGCATTCCGTCCAATCATAAGCGTACACAAACACACATGTTCATACAAAAATGATAATATCATCGTAAATGGAGTCATATATCTTATAACGTAATTCTAGCGATTCCTTTTTCCTCTTCTTTTAAACCAATGTTTCATTACAAACTTGTCAATTTTCCGTTGGTCCAGTGATGCTGGATTTTGTTCGGTGATGCGTTGATAAATGTTGCCCTTCATTATTCTCATTATTTAGTATTGAAGTCCCTACATCTCACTATAGTCTGCGTTGTATATGTTTAATTTATCTAGCTAATACAATTAGATTAATTAGAAGTCTTTAGCCACATCGCCATTTGCGTATGACAAGTAAATTATGACTCATATTATGACAGCTGTCAAGAATTTATATAACATACTTACTACATTGTCATTTACGAACAATTTTATGTTTATATAGACAATGTTATACAGATAATTCATTCGGGATTTTCTATATTTGTTGCATTACGGAATAAGATGGATAATATTAATTTACTAAAAGTACATAAATAAGGCTACGTGAATAGTGTTGATGATAACCTATTATTTGATGTTAGAATTTAACAAAAATGTCTATTCTCTCCATCGTTTCTTAGTTGGGCTTTATCAATATATAGAGAAAAAAAAATGTTTTATAAAATAATTAAATGTGTAAAAATACCAAATGTTGTTATTTCTTGACTGATTGCCTTAATCATTACAATGTGAAGTACACATCGACGAATTGCTTATCGGCCACCTAAATTTTATCAAATATTATAAACAGTTGTAAAAGAAAAGTCCCCAAAACACAATTTGCATTTATTTTCACTTATTTTACATAATGTTCTATAAAATTGAGGGAATCCGTAGCCGAGTGGTCAAGGTCGTGAAATTCAAGTCACTTGCTCTACCCAGCTTTGTGTTCGAATCCCGCAAGTGGCTCTGTGTTCTTTCATCTGAGGACGCTGTCCACCTAGCTAAGTGGTTCTACTCATGTGAAGTAATGCACGGACAAGACACTTGAAGTTCAACCACCAGTTAAGGTTGTAAGTCGCCATATTGCATCTACAGTGGTGGTGAAACGTAAAAATATATATGTAAAAAGGGCACAAATATCACAGCGGATTGACATGGTCATCTTAAATCAAACATTTCCAAATTAAACCCTATCATATTTGGTTTTGAAACATAATTAGCGCCTGCAATTATAGCAAGGCATCGTGTGCTTAACATGTATCAATGTCGTAATATCTATAAATGTTGATAAGAGCGTGTTGGTTTAATTTAACACACAATCTGCGTTACATAAATTCACCATGCAATTTTATGTAGCACGTCTATCTTTGTAGCTTCCAAAGTCACCACATTTCACAACTTCAACGCTTATTTGTCGAAGTAATATCAGGCTCTGATGGACATTTTTATGTAACTGACGTACGCTTAACGGACATATTGTACTATTAATTTTAAATCAATGAAACAGAAATGTCATGCATCTTAATTATTAGGCAAATTATTATAAATTCTATTCTTATGCAAACTTCTAACATAATAATGATTATATATACAAAACTTTTAACAGGTTGTATAACTATATATTGAACATGACAATGAAGATAGAGTTTTATATAGTTATGCTATATTTTCTAATTAAAAGCAGAGCATTTGCAAACAGAAATTCATTCAGTATATACAGTATTAAGATCTAGCACTATACAACAGTAGTGAAAATATACAAGAAATAAGTTCATAAATTGCTAGTACTAAAATGCTGAAAAAGAATTTACTGATGACAACCCTTTATATTATATCTACTAACAGTGGATAAAAAATACATATATAAAAGTTGTTCCATTTGAGGTATCACATAAATTGAAGATTTGAAAAAACAAATATTTGTTGTCAAGCAATATGTGTTTAAAAATATCTTAAACACTGCAATATAAAACATCTTCTGTCAACAATGCATTGGAAAACATTACATGTAATACGGAATTTGAATAAATGTTTCGTGTCTTTGTGCCGTTTTGTTGTATAATTTGGTTAACGTTATGTTGTAAAAAAATGTATAAACTTGATTTACATTCATAACAAGCAATAAAACAGACCGAATGCTTTATATACACGCAAGTAAATCTTGTCATATTGTAGAAAAGTAAAAACAACAGAAAAAGCTATAAATTAACCATATGCGTTGGAGGAAGTCAGTGTTATGCATAAATGTCTTGCGATTAAATGCTTTCGCCACACAGATATCAATATGGACGATTTAACAGATATGGAATTTTTAAATTTACCAGCCAAATTATACTATATGATAAGATTAGCCGAACTTTCTTTCATTTATTACAGTTTTTAATTGGTGATATTGTTTCATAGCATATATCAACTTATGTAAAAATGTTCATGCATGACAATTTTGTTATACAATATCTGTTTACAATATTACCAACGTATTTAACGTATGGTTTCACTGAAGAGTCGTTAACCTTAAGAACGACAATGAAAAGACTGATGAAGCTCCAATTACGTTTACGAGCTATGACATCATAAAGGCTTGATATTTGATCTTTTAACAACAGTATACATGTCACTTATATACGTAAGTGTCGGAGACGTATTAAAATACAGATAAATCATAGTGGTTGTCAATATGTTATTAACTAGATTATTATTGTAATGGTGATTATAGCGTTCGCCTTAAATACAAGGAGTGTATATCATGAAAGGTAGTTACGTCAATTCCATGCTTACGTATAAATTAATATTGAGTAGATTTTACCTTTTAACGAGCGTTAGCTCGTAAAATATCCAGTTACTCGATTTACAATGAACCGAACTTGCTAATGCTCAAGACAAACATGGTTATAGCACGCAAAAATGATATTGACAAACAATCATTCACTCTAATAATATTAATGATAGTATACTTTGCTAGTTACCCAATTCTAAAGAATAGAATTGTTTTAATGGGTAAAATGTTAATATCTTTTCAGATTTATTTTCTCCGTTGATGATCCTATTATTTGAGTTTCAGTCTGGTCAAATTTAACATAACATTAAATAACATTTCAATGTAAAGTCTTTTACTTTGACGTTTGACAAGTGGCAGTTTTGGTGTAATGTCATAAATTATCAAAATGGTTTATTTTCTTTATAGATTATTTGAGATCTCTATAAAATGTACGTTATGTTTTTATCGTAAAACTACGGAAGAGCATTAGTGCCAGGTGTATGTTTTTTTATTAACTCGAAATTTCGAGTTACTAACTCGAAATTTCGACTTATTTATCTCGAAATTTCGAGTTACTAACTCGAAATTTCGACTTATTTATCTCGAAATTTCGAGTTACTAACTCGAAATTTCGACTTACTAACTCGAAATTTCGAGTTACTTATCCCGAAATTTCGAATTACTTACTCGAAATTTCGACTTACTAAATTACTGATACCCGGTACCAGAAGCACGTTTCTCGAAAGGTGGGTGTTTAAATGAATTAATATCTATTGAATTACTTACTCGAAATTTCGACTTACTAAATTACTGATACCCGGTACCAGAAGCACGTTTCTCGAAAGGTGGGTGTTTAAATGAATTAATATCTATTGAATTAGTGAGTATATTGTGCTAAGGAGACGGTTGAATCTGTTGAAAGAAACACCATTGCTAACTGACAGCATAGTTAGTTTTAGATTTGGAGAGGAAAATAGTCGTTTACAGTTCAAGCGATGAGGCGGGTGAAACAGTATAGTAGAAGTGTATTGGAGCACTGTGTTGAAATGTATAACGAGTTTCCGCGAATAAGGAACAAAGCTATAGTAATCTTCTGATTATAAGTTACTATGCTCGGATTTTGTGAGAATATGGGTGACCCTGATAGGGAATATGTGGACTTAATTATGTTTGCATCACAGCCAGTAGTGACTTCTGTTGGGACTCCGGCTAATAGTAAAGGGCGAAAACGCTATGCAATTGACACGGACAGTGGCGAAAATATGGTTTCATTAAAGAAGTCGAGAGGGGATTCTGAAGCCCAGTCGGCAAACACGCTATTAAAGGCTAGGCGGACACTAAATGGCTCAATACCAACCAGTAAAAAAAAATTGGTAGTGAATTTGATTATATGGAATTGAGTCGAAACAGTGTGAATATTATCATTCAGAAACCTTAATGCCTTTCATCGAAAATGATGAAATGTGTAAAGAACAGTTTTAATAAAGAGATGGAAAGTGTTAAAGTTAGCGTAAATCAACGAATTGATAAGCTAGAAATAGAGCTGGAATTAAAAAATAAAAAAAAAACATTTAAAAAATGAGTAGTAGATCAAAACGTAGTTGGTTTTAATGCAAGGGTAAAGCGGCAATGTATCTTACCTTGTTTCAACAATATGTTATGACGTATAGAAGACGGATTTTACTCAGTCATTATAGTTTTGTAATAGGAGACAACTCATAGGCGGTTTTACATCTCTTAAACTTCTAATATTGATAATTAAAACGGCTGCTTTGATTAGAACATGTAAAAGTGTTTTAAGAACGACTTATATACTGTCCGGAGATTATAAGGAGTCAGCTGTAGGTACATCAATCTTCAAAAGGAAGTACTTGATAATTGGATTAATTATCTTTAGTATCATTTATTGCATCCCAGAATGTCGTCATTTATCAAAATTGAAGCAAAACATAAACTCAGATGAAGCTAATCTCAATCGTGTTTCTGTATAAAGCAACATGTTTGATAGCTATCGAGCTAGCTTACGAACGTCGGTAGTTCTACGCAGGTACCATTCGGGCCTTGAAATAATATACGGAAAGGTACCTGCAAGTGAAGCTGGAACGTCGCTCTATGACATATATCATATCGGTGCGACTTAAAGTTGTTGTTGTTGTTGTTGTTGCTGTTGTTAAAGCCCAAACTCTTGTAGCGCATAGTCACTCATTTTCGTTGTACTTGGAACCATCCGCCGTTTTTCCCCAACAAATGGGATAAAAATGTCTCTTGTAAAAGTAATTAGCTTAAAACTATATTCACAGTTGGCAGGAATAAACCCTAAATAAAAGGAATCAGGAAACACAATTTAGGGAGATATACAATTTTTTATGTCTTTGATATGCACTATATAATAGACGCTAAAACATCTACAAAAAACTTATTTGTCGTTTTTTTTAAATATTTCAATTTTAGAAATTAATGTGATACTGACGTACCTAAAAAAAGGATTGTGAAGATAATCATTTTATTGCGGTAGTCTATTTAGAAACCTATCCTTCGCTTCACACAAGCACGGCCGTGTTGACGATGTCTTTAATTAAATTTATAGAGGATTGACTATAGTATAATAATGATATTCAAGTATACGAGGGTTGTCCTACTCTCCTGCGCATCGGTCGAATGTTCCACTATCGCTCACTTCTTACCTCTGCTAAAATTGTAGGTTCAGACCGATATTTCTATTTTTAGACAGGAAAATCCGTGTCTACACTTCAGCCAATCAGTGACTAGCTTACTTGTAACGAATTGTCACATGCCTGAATTTGACGCACCGTAATGTAAACAATGCGTGTTCATTTGTACTTTACTTAAAATTGTTTGTATTAAACGTTTCTATTAAATGACCCAATAAAGCTACCAAAATGGTAAATTTGCGATAATATATTATTTACGGATCGTCAATTGTAATGGAGTCTACGTAAACGGTAGCTCAATACGAATACTGGCTGCAAGAAAGTTCACGTCAGGCCGTTAAAATTATTTTTCTTATATTTTCTCACAGACACTTGGAGTGTAGAGCTCGAAGTTAAAATCCTTTAAAATCCAAATAAAATGTATATTTGTAAATCCCAGCACATGTACTGATCATAAATATCAAATAAAACTTATTAAAGGCCGTTTTTTAATAAAAAAAACATATTTCAACGTCTATAATAATCATACATACAAATTCAGTATCATCTAACTTTAATGATGGTCATTTAAGAAAATCCAAGATAATATTTGACGTACTTTCTTAGCCTGTGTTTTTTCATGGATGGGCAGGTTTTGTAGGTGATATACATGTATGTGCAAAATGACATACATACTACATACATATATCTGCAGACTCAACCAACACTATTTTACACATCAATAGTAAATCTGCATTGGTTACTCATTTGAAATTCAGGTATTCTATTTAATAATATTGTAGTCAATCAGGAGCCACAAGCTTGTCCATTAATATCAATAAGGGCTGTCAATAGAACAGTTGTTCTATTCAACTATACTCAGCACTTGATGGAAAATGTTTGAATTAACTAAGGAATATTTTATTTATTTACATATGATCAAGTCTTGCATTTTTTAATGTTCGCATGAGGCCATATTTCATTTAAAATTCACAAGTTATGAGCCTTTGACAGAGACATCCAAAGTATACTATTATTAAGTTTCAAGATTAATTTTGCAGGCAAAACTTTCACCTGTATTTTAAATCAGAAGTTCAGAGGGTCATACTTCTGTCAAAATCCATGCTAGAGTGTGTGCAAAGTCTTTTACACATAAAAGATTTCAAACCAAGGTGAAGTGCAAGCCATTAGTTGCACGAAAAACATTAAGATGTGACACTGATGAAGAATTCCAGGTGTAAAGGATAGTCCCATTTTTCTTCAAATAGTTAAGTTAAAACAATAACTGCACTGTAGATCATCAATGAATTTATTTCACACCTGTAAGTCTTCATTTTCAAAACAATATGCAATATGAAATAACAAATGCAATATTTTATTGATTTAACATACACCTAAATATAATGTATAAAGGGTTGATCACATAAAGTCATAACAAAAATAAGAGTACATAAGTTGGCTGTAAGGTCACTCACAATCACAGGGATAAATTGACAAATATCTTTTCCTATGAAATTAACATCCTAAGTCAATAGTAACAATAGAAAAACAAGATCAAACTTGACCAGAACACTAAATATATATATAGGTTGGGATAATCTAGTTATTGAGTAGGCAATATATATTTAAGCTAGTTTGGATATTTCAGGTTTTAAAGTACAATTTATGCCTTCAGTACTGGTTTAATACTTAACTTTCTGAGTCAGACACCCAGTCATATTGTTACTAAGTTCAGTGAAATTATGATACCCATTCACATTGTTACATTGTAAAATGTCTACTAAATATGTATTAAATCAAAGCAAGAGCCTACATATTATTATTTTATTTTTGGTAAATCAATGGTAATAATTTAATAAATTTCATTCAAAATTGTTTTTAATTAAACTACAATGGTCAGCATTATTTAGAATATAATCAGAAGTAACTTAAGACACTAAAGGTATATCAATTCTGTCTAATTGTACACAAGTAAACAAAAACCTCCTTTTCTGTTAAACTGTTTTAGGAATTCTAAGCTTTATCAGCAAGTATGGAAGTTAACTTATTAATAATTTCTCAAATAATGACATAGAAAATCATTCAAAAGAAAAAAAACACGACGCGCGTCTGTATATAGGTCCCCGGGGCGGGACCAATTTTAACCCAGGGATTTTATTTGTACAAACTTGGTAGACACCCATTTGAAGATGTTTCATGATGAATATCTAAGCTCTAGCTCCAAGAAAGTTTTTACTATGCACATTTAGGGAAAGAGAATGACTCCTTCCTCCCCCCCCCCCCCGGCAGGGTTATTAGGAAGATTTTTTGCCAGCAGTATAAAGCCAGGCTATGGAGACTGAACAGGATCCACACTGTTGTCTCACTAACTTAACTTTTCATCCTGATGAATAATGTACCCAAAATGATAATAAACACTTTTAAATTTTTAAATATGAAAGCCAGACATGTCCATTTATAAACTCTACAGGCTAAGGGTTGATATAATTTTGCATCAATGCTCTCATTTTGCAAAATTCAAAATCAAATAGGTAACATCTAAAAGCATTTAAAGAAAGGCTGCAAGTCTTATTATGTTGTAATGAATGACAAATATCCCATAAATAATTTCATGTTAAAGCAAAACTGTTAGTTCAGACATTACAAGTTGAATTAAAAAATCTAACTTTGGAACAGGAACCATATTCCTAAACAAATATAATCATGCAGGATTTATGCAGCTTGTTCTATGATATGATGCTAATGTGAAACAAATGTCCCCAGTTCAAATGCTATCATTTACAATGTAATAATAACATAGTCAGCAGATCTACATGTATTTAAGACTATGAAAAAATTAGACATAACTCATTGTTTATTAATTAAAAGTGCTATCTCATTTATAAATAAGCAACAGTAATAACATAGATACTGTAAATACCATAAATATTCAAATTTATAAAGGAGATATCATTCACAAAATACTGGTGCCTGATGTGGTCAACAAAATTCAACTTAATGTATTACACAATATCTCACACAGTAAATTTTAAAGTTTCAGAAACAGCTAATTTTAAAATTTATCAAAAATTACAAAATTGTGTAAGAAAATATCTAATTTTCATTAAAAATGATGCCAGAATTTTAAACCTGTGTACAGCCATTTGATGCGAGTGTTGATAGGAAACTTAAAAGATTCTGATTATATAACTGTTTAAAAATTTAAATTGCACATGCACATGTATTTCATAATACCAGTAAAAATAAATTTCTACAATTTCCATCATTACATCCTTTTGACAAAGGTCACAACTTGCAGCACCAATATATGTGTAGTTTTCATGAATTTGTCAAAGGATTATTTGTGACAGTGTTGCCTTTCACAAAACTTATCATTTTGGACAAAACCTGGGCAAAACCTTGACCTGAAATTTATTACACACTATACTGTAATTCCATGAGAAAGTGTTCCAACACTAAGTTACTTTAACTTAATCATTATGTTGAATGCAGGTATCTGATGATGGTCCATACTGTACAAGTATTGAAGTCTAACCATATTTCAACATTTTTGCAGTGATGAAGACTTTAAGACTGCTATTTGGCTCTGATTGATGAATTGATTTGATATTTGCTGTAGTAATATGTCACATAATTCTGCATCCCAAATTTTATTTTTAAAATAAATAAAAAAGGTCAAAAATCCTTATTTTATCTTCTGTAAATGCATGAAAATCACATAAGACATTTGTTCATAATATTTACTTCCCACTTTCAGATCCACAGATACTTTGATCACTGATTTCTTCTATGTTTTCTGCCTTCAAGTTCAACTGTACCTAGTACACAATGTTTATTTGGCCTAACTGTAGCTGTAAGTGCTAGCAAAGCTCTTCAACCCCTGTGAACATTGGATGAAACACATCTTTCTGTTGTTTTTTTTGTCATATACCCTAAAAAACAGAAGTTATGACATTTATTCAATTATATACATGTATATGGTACTGATATAAGAATTGTACAGTATGAAAACATCATTTAATTATACACTGTAACAGTCCTGTTGTTTAAAGAAAATAACCACTTTTATGTTAATAAATGTCAAAATATAGTCCACTGTCTGTAAATGTCAGAAGAGGATAACAAATAAATGGTGTTGATCCATTTAAACATCTACAGAAATCTGTCAAAATGCAGAAACTTAAAATTTGAAATTAAATCATCTCATAAAATATCTCCTTCTGAGCTACTATTTAATTTATACTTTCAATACCCCATAAGCAACTTACATTTGGGAATAGTAAAATCCCTGTAGCTATCATGGCCAAACTTTATAGTAACTAAACTGTAATTATGTGACCTTAAACAGATATTTGTGCAATCTATCAAAAATAGCCTAATTTCTCCCAAGAGAAATATAACTGTAACAAACTCTTTACATTTCAAATGACCTATGGAATTTGGAAGATATATATGAGCCGCGTCATGACAAAACCAACATAATGGGTTTGCGACCAGCATGGATCCAGACCAGCCTGCGCATCCGCGCACGCATCCGCGCAATCTGATCAGGATTAATGCTGTTTGCTAACAACCCTAAAACAAGTAGAGAAACTGATAGCGAACAGCATGGAACCTGATCAGACTGCCCGGAGGCATAGGCTGGTCTGGGTCCATGCTGGTTGCAAACCCATTGTGTTGGTTTTGTCATGACACGGCTCAATTATGTATTATTTACATTTCTTGTCAAGAACTTTGACTGTCCAAGAAGCAATGTTTTGTTCTAGTATTTAGACAAATGAATACTAAGCTTTAAGCCATTCAGCTATAAAGGTCAAATTAATATACACATATGCCAAACGCTCCTAACAGTCTTTGCCTAAAAAAGGTTTGTGTTTTCAACTTTCAAGAAAAGAACAAATCCACTGGGCCCTCATTATAAGTTGTTTTTTAAATACATGAAAAGCACTAATCTCCTGCATAACCCTGACATGTTTATTAATAAATCAATTTTGATAACTGTAATGGTCCTTTTATATTAATTAATATATAAAATATGATAACTGTTACAAGATTTTTTTTATTTACAAGCCACATAAATTTCTCTATTGTGGTCAATCTGGAAGATATCTTGTAAATGTTTATATTATGTTACAAATTCAAAACATATCATCTACAGCTTCACATATTCTTGTTAACAAAATGAAATGAATATCAATAAAGTGAATATTTTAGAATTTCTAAATATAATTACATTTGTATTTTTGTAATTGTTAATAAAAAAAAACAAAAACAACAAACAAAAAAAACAACCATTGTAAAAGAGTTTAAGAGAAATCAAACACTGTATGAAATGATTGCTACTTAATTTTCTATATTCCATGCACACATAGATTAAATTTCTGTTTAGCTGCATGGTTACATATATTTTATACAATTTTTACACTTTATAGAATTATAGAGAAGCTATTGTGGAAGCATATATCTGTGTTGTAAGATCTGATCATGGTTTGCACTATTCACTTTTCAGTCACTAGAAATTGTGAAGTTTCTTTCAAATTGATAAATGCTTCAGTCCATATTGAAAGATAATCTGGCCAATTTGAGATATTTCACATTTAGTAATGCTAAGGGTGCTGAATCATGTTTTCCTGGGTAGGTATACATTTGTCATGATTCTGTGATCATTAAAATTAAAATAACTGAGTAATGTATAAATCCCATTAACCAAAAAAAGATTTGTAAATATCCTTCATAAACTGTCATTTTATTAAAGGAGTGTGGTAGTCATTTTATTAAAAAAGTGTGGCTGTCATTTTATTAAAGGATTGTTGCAGTCTTTTTATATTTAGGATTTACTGATCAACAATCATTAATTTTTGTTCAATCACAATTCAAGTAGTCTGACTATTGAAACAATCTGTACAGTGAAAAATAATGTCACATTACTAACACATTATCACAAACTCAAATGTTTTAACATAAATCAAAATCCATACCATATTGACACCTGAACTGTCTTGACTCCTGCAGATCAGACTGGTGTACTGTTGGCTACTTTATCAAATACAGTACAATCTCAATTCTCTTCAACATCACTTACAGGTGCATCTTCCTCACACATGATATTCAGAGTACAGAAGACATGTCAATGTTTTTATTCCCATGTAAATCTAGATCGCGGAAATTGGTTTCTCTCGTAAATTATGTCGATGAAGGTGCGCTTTTCATTGAAAAACAAAGTTACTTAAATGACCATGTTTAGAACAATCCAATGTATCCAAACTTTGTTCAAGGTTGCACCATAGGAACTCGAGAACGGGACCGCAGATTGCGGCGCATATTTTCGATCGTGTAACGGTTTTTAAAAACGTTTCTGCTACATCTAAATATCTTTAAGTATTATCCGAGCATATGGCCTCAAACAATATATTATCACTTGAACCCAATCTGTTACTTTAAAACAGGTCAAATTTTTCGGTATTATTCTTTTTTCAATATACAGTAAACTTGACTGATTTTTAAATTAGCAGATTATATTAAATTGAGATAAGATAATTAAAGACCATCCGCTCGTATAATATAAAAAGATATTGAAAGGTCGGACAAACAATATGTAAAGCTGGTACGGATTCGGATTTATGCGCCGCAATATGCAGTCCTGTTCCAGAGTTCCTATGGGTTGCACGAAAAACAAACTTCTGTAGTGATGTCTGGTTCCGGTTACGCTCTATTTTCACATAATTTTGAGGAAATACCCATCTATTTATAATTTTGTACACACGTCATCTGTTTCAACCAATGAAAATGCGTATAAAGATTTTAGGCTGATTTGGAATTTGGAAAACTTTCATTGGTCGTTTAAAGTTCACTGTAAAGGTCAATATCATGAATCGACGCGTATTACAGCAGCGGTCTGAAGTAACGGGAGTGTATTCAGTAAGCTGCGAAGGGAGCGTAGGGTTGTCCCAATATTCTGTGACAAGATTGTTTAAAGGCTATCTAAAATAGATACGAATTTGATATTTTAATATGTTATAAACCCATATAATTGAATTGTTTTCACAATCTTACATAGAAAAATATCAACAAACAACAAACATATGCCGTAAATACCATGACAACCATTCGAATCGCGGCGCACGTCAAACGCCAAAGACGGCGTTACATCTATATAAGGCGCCTTTCTCAAATACTCTCAATGGCTTTCAACGCAATAATGATGCAGCTTTACCCATAAATCATCAATTACAGACTTAAATCATTGGTTGTTAAAGTCTGTTGAATGTTTGGATGACATACATGAATTTTTGCTATACACGAACGTCCGGTCTGGTTGCACCTGCTTTTAGCTGTAGGAAATAGACGACGGAGATCGGTCTTCCTATTCATGCTTTCCTTATTTTCGTTTTTTGTAGTGTAGAACTCTGGTTACTGTTCATGCCTTTTGTACACAAATGCTCAGGATATGTTTCTAAAATGTTCTATTTGGTATATTTGTTGTAAATCGTAACATGTGTCATCTCGAAATAGTCACAAAACCTGAATGACCTGTTGATGAGTTATGGATATACTTCTGAACAAAGACTTTGCCATTAGAAGGGCTTATTTTCAGAAATGAGGAAACTTTATATCATCATTATAAAAAAAAATTTCTATTGCTCATTTTTAAGAAACAAATAATAACATTCAGGTAAAAAATTACACAAGCAAAATGTTTGTTTCTAAACAAAATGTTCTTAATATGTATAAAAAAAAATTCCCTACCCCACCCACTTTAAACACTAATCTTATCATTTCCCTATCTAAAATGCCTTATTCAAAATATCCCTAAAATTTACTTTAATGAGGGGCTGTTTTCAAAGTTTGCCTAAATTTTCTTCAAGGTATATTGGTTGATCATGCGAAATATAAAATACTTTTACCGTGTAGTTTTTATTTCATTAAACTTTGAAAATATCTGGTATCATATTTGCTATAAATGTTGACATTATTTAGCAAATAAATACCTACAAAAATTAAATAATTTAAATCAAACCCTTTTTACTTCCATAAGGGATCAGAGGAGATACATAAATAATGTTAAAAAGAAAAAATGAAAGGAAAAAAAGTTGCCCCTTCTGGGGTTTGAACCCACACCCCTCAATTTCAATGTAGTTGGCAAATGATTCTAGCCTATTAAAATACTCTTCAAAGTGGAGATAATGCATTAACCATTGTCTACCTTTTTTAAGACTCATATTATAACAGCTGTCAAGAATTTATATAGAACATTTACTACATTGTTATTTACGAACAATTTTATGTTTATATACACAATGCTATAACGATAATTTATTTCAGTTTTTTATATTGTTGCATTGTGGAAAAAGATGGATGATATTAATTAACTAAAAGGTACATAAATTAGGTGATAACAATAGTGTTAATGAAACATGTAATAGCCTAATGGTTGATGTTAGAATTTAACAATACTGTTTATTCTCTCCATTGTTTCTTAGGTGGGCTAAATCAACATGTAGAGAAAAAAGGATTTGGCAAGATAACTAAATGTGTAAAAAAGAATAACCAATGTTGTTTCTAGATTGATTGCCTAAAACATTAATATGTGCAGTACACGTCGACGAATTGCTAATCGGCCACCTACTTTTAATCACATATTATAATAGTTGTGAGAGAAAAATTCCAATAGCACAATTTCCGTTTAATTTCATTAATTTACATAATATGTATAATAATGGGAGAATCTGTGGCCGAGCGATTAAGTTTGTTCAGTTTATAAACCACTTGCTCCTCCCCGCTTTTTGTTCGAATCCCGCAAGTGACTCTGTGTTCTTTCACGTGAGGACCATATCTATCTAGGTAGGTAGTTCTACGCAAGTGAAGTTATGCATGGAGAGGGAACTAGAAGTTCTACCACCAGTAAAGATTGTAAAAAAAAATCTGGAATCAAAGTGATAACTCGGAAGCATTAATCATAACAAAATTACATAAGAATTGCAGACTCGGTTTGATTGAGTCTGTAAGTCGCCATATGGATTCAACAGTAGTGGTGCGATGTAAACCCCAACAAAAATGTATATGTAAAAGAAAACTTTAGTACAATTTATGAATGGGAACAAATGTAACACAGAGGATTCACATGGCCATCTTAAAACAAACATTTCTAAATAAAACTTTATCATATTTGGTTTTTACTCACAATTCGCACCGGCAGTTATAACAAGGCAAATTGTACTTCACATGTTTCAATGTCCTAATATCTATTAATGTTGATAAGAGCGTGTTGGTTTAATTTAATATACAAGCAGCGTTACATAAATGCACCATGCAGTTTTATGTAGCACGTCTATCTCGGTATCTTCCAAAATCACCACATTTCACAACTTCAACGCTTATTTGTCGAAGTAATATCAGATGCTGATGGACATTTTTAACACATTTATGTGTTACTGACGTACATTAAAGAACCTGTAACACATTTTTTTCATGGTTTTATTTCATAAATATGATGCTCAAATTAAGATTTGTCAATATTGTAAGTTCCAATAAGCATCATTTATAAAGATATTACCGAAATTACCATTTCACGTAAATAAAGGGAGGTAATTAGAAATTTATTTTCTATAAATTCTAAGTCAAATTTTCCAATAAGAAATGAATGCATATAATTTATTGATTAAATATAATGTGCACAAATATTTGCAGTACACATTTTACATATTCTTCGATCTTTGAAAATTGTTTTATTTGCATAATTATATACATATATAATTTTTTGCAAGTGTGGTATACATACAGTAACAATATCAATCACAAAACATACAGGATCTGTGGTGCGTTCATCAAATATCGCCCTTTATTGTTCTCATTATTAAGTATTGAAGCTCCTACATCTCAAAATAGCCTGCGTTATATGTTCAACTTATCTTGCTAATATATTAGATTTATTAGAAGTCTTTAGCCACATCGCCATTTGCGTATGACAAGTAAATTAAGACTCATGTTATGACAGCTGTCAAAAATTTATATAGAACATTTACTACGTTGTTATTTACGAAAAATTTTATGTTATAAAGACAATTTTATAACGATAATTCATTCTGGTTTTCATATTGCTGCATTGTTGGAAAAAGATGGATAATATTAATTTACTAAAAGGTACATAAATTAGGCGATGACAATAGTGTTGATGATAACCTAATTGCTGATGTTAGAATTTAACAATACTGTTTATTCTCTCCATTGTTTTTTAGGTGAGCGAAATCAACATGTAGGGAAACAAAAATTTGATAAGATTCTCAACAGTGTTATGAAAGAATTAAATATGTAAAAAGGGAAGTACCAATGTTGTTTCTAGACTGATTGCCTGTGAAGTACACGTCGACGCATTGCTGCTAATCGGCCACCTTGTTTTTATCACATATAATAAAATTAATGGTTGTAAAAGAAAAATCCCAATAACGCAATGTGCGTTTACTTTCATTTATTTTACATAATGATGTTTGATAATGAGGGAATTCGTGGCCGAGTGTTTAAGGCCGTTTATTTCAAACTAATTGCTCCTCCCCGCTTTATGTTCGAATCCCGCAAGTGACTCTGTGTTCTTTCATGTGAGGACGCTATCCACCTAGCTAAGTGGTTCTACTCAAGTGAAGTAATGCATGCATGGACAAGACACTTGAAGTTCTACCACCAGTAAAGGTTGTAAGTCAACATATTGCCTCAACAGTGGTGGTGCGACTTAAACCCCAACAAAAATATATATGTAAAAGAAAACTTTATTACAAATTATGAACGGGAACAAATATAACACATTGGTATGGCCATCTTAAAGCAAACATTTCCAAATTAAACTTTATCATATTTGGTTTTGTAACATAATTCGCGCCGGCAGTTATAGCAAGGCAACTTGTACAGAACATGTTCCAATGTCCTTATATCTATAAATGTTGATAAGAGCGTGTTGGTTTAATTTAACATACAATCTGCGTTACATAAATGCACCATGCAGTTTTATGTAGCACGTCTATCTCGGTATCTTCCAAAATCACCATATTTCACAACTTCAACGCTTATTTGTCGAAGTAATATCAGATACTGATGGACATTTTTAACACATTTATGTGTTACTGACGTACATTAAACGGACAGTCTGTACTAATTAACATAATTGATATGCATGTCTTGTATGAAGAGCAGCAGCTCCAAGTCTAATTCTTGATTCCGAGGGACAACAGTTAACTGTTCCATACTACAATATATATTGCAACAACATACAAATAACCTTTTTACAACTGTTTCAATTGTTTACAACTGAATCCTACAGACGAACAACTGCCGTAAATTGCGCTTATCGCCGATCGATAACCGAAAAGTGGTGGGCGGCGTTAACGGAAACGTCGGGTGTAACAGTTAAAATTGTTGACCGGTCAACAGTTCATTTCACCATTTATTATTGTCAAATGTGTTTAAAAGCATATTAACGATGCAATGTAAAACATCTTTTGTCAACATTGCATTTGGATAGAAATAAATACGGAATCTGAATAAAATTTTGGTTTTTTTGCCTTTTTCTTGTATTTGGTTTAAAAGCAAAAAATTTTGAACTTGTTTTCATTAAAATAACAAGCAAAAAAAAGGCCCGAATGTTTTTTAAACACGAAAGAAATTTGTCATAGGAAAAGGAAAACAATAAAAAAAGCTAAAAATTTCCTACGTTGGAGAAGGCAGGTTTTTGCATAAATTCTTTGCAACAAATCATTTTGACGATTAAACAATAAGGATTGCTTTTTTTTTACCAGCTTTATTTAAACATTATAAAATGAACTTGTCGATTTCCCCTTCTTTGTTCAAAATTTTAAAATTATTGTGATATTTTTTTCTAGATATATAAATTAAGTAAAATGTTCATGTATAAAATTTTTTTTATAAATATCTGTTTCTATTACCAATATTTAACGTATGTTTACTAAAGAGTCGTTAACCTTAAGAACGACAATAAAAAAGACTGTGAAGCTCCAATTACGTTTACAAGTTGAAATCATAAGGTTTATATTTATCTTTTTAAAAAACTATAATGTCACTTATATCGTTAGTTTATTCATGGGAAAATTAAAATTTTTAAAAAAAACCCCCTTTCCCTACGAATATTTTTAGACTTCCATTTTTACTCTTAAAATTATCTTTTTTACAGTTTAACCTTTTTTAACCCGGAAACCCTTAAGTAAAAAAAATTTTTGACAGAAAAAGCGGGTAAATATTAAATGAAAAAAGTAACGTCTGTTTTTCAAAGTAATGATAATGTTATGTGAAAAATGCCTTTCGAAAAATTGGAAAAATAAAAATATTTATTGCAAAATTTAAAAACCCAAAAAAATTTTTTTTATAACAAAAATATAAAAAATAAAAATCTTTTGCGCGAGGAAATTTTAATGGAACCCCCGGGAAAAAACCCCAGGAGGTCATAGATAAAAAGCCAGAAAGCGCCTGAAACTGGTAGTTGTGTTTTTGATCAATACTTTTTTTTCTAGATTATTATTGTGATGGTGATTATTGCTTTGGCCTTAAATATAACGAGTGTATATCATGTCAATTTCATACTTACGTATCAATTAAGTTGAGTAATTTTATAAGGGTTGGTCCAAAAATTCCAGTTGACAAATTGTAAATGCTAAAAAAACATGGTTTTGAGGCAAAAAAGTATTAAAAACAATATTCACTTTAATAATATTCGAAATTTTCCCCAAATTTTGTTTGCTAGTTCTTTCTTAAAAAAAATAGTATATTATAGGATATTATAAACATATTGTTTATTTTCTTTTCGATTCTTTTTTCTCCCGTTGAATGTTCTATTGGTCAAATCTAACTTTACACCCATACTTTTTAAAATGTTTAAGTTTTTTTTTTGAATTTGACAAGTGGCCGGTTTTTTTGTGTACCGTCATTAATTATCAAAAATAGTTTATTTTCTATATAGATTATTTGATCTCTATAAAAATGTACGTTATGCTTTTTATTTAAAACTGAATATAATACTGAATTTTATTTTGTGTATATCTTATTATATCACAAATACCATTATGAAAACGCTTTTGTAGAATTATTCAGCTTAGCAAGTCAAGTCAAATCGCATATCGTGTGCAAACATAATGGGGTGACAAACATGAATAAAAGTACAAAACATACAATATAAGGCTCAAATAGCAGTCAATTAACATAAGATAAGGTTAAAATAAAGACGAACTATAATAGAATAAGTTGACATAAAACGTAAGGTTTGCAAACTTTCACCTATCAAGTATATGGAGAGCCAAAACTCTTGTATATCTTAATACTAAATTATCAAAAATATCTGAACAACTTAATACCCTATGTAATCAGGTAGCAATTATATCAAAGTGCTGAATATACAGTATGTTATATAACTAATAAGAACTTAATATGAGAGATATTGAACTTTATAGAGATCAAATGGTCTATACATGTAAGTATGAAAACGTGATATTGATCGGTTATGTACATGCGCGAGAGTTAACTAGAAACACGCACCTTTGTAGATTACTTATACATTTTTATATTGTAATTTTATTGTCCCAGTTTTATCTTTATCTATGGTAGCTATTTCACTTAACTTAGGCAAATAAGATCTCTTATCATAATCATAATATCTTGTATCACAAGAGCATAATTCGAAAAAGCACCTTTTTGTGATTATTACATTTCGGAACATCAGTTTTGGCACACAAAACAACAAAGAGTAGAAGTGTCAGTAAATGGTAAAAGACTTATTGATATTACTTCATATTTTGATATTCATGCATTAGAAGTATTAGATTCTATTGCCAACATAAACAATTATGAAAGTGAACTAAGGGCAGTTTTATAGCAGCTGCCAAGTATTATATCGTGCATTATATAAAATTGGAACTTATCATTAGTTTCACGAATGTACGATAAGTAGGTGGCCAAACCTTTTATATTCTTTAGTGTTGTATATTCACAATCCAAACTTATGTAGCTGAAGAGAATCTAATACCTGTTTATATGATCAAATATTTATGGTTAATCTCTTGATCCATTGCTGCAAAGAAAACAACTAAAGCATGTACATGTATGTGGCCAAATTTAATTAGAAACGATTCAGTCATAGGCCAAACATTGAAATATACAGAACATGCAAAAAATAGTAGCATTAAATTACATCTAAATAATTCCATTTAACATATTAAACAGTTTATAAAGATTTAGTGAACATATTTTTATTGTGGGATTATTATCGCACCAATTTTAATCTTTTAGAATTCAATATCTGAATTCAATATCTGATGTCAATTTTATCATACATTTTAACATATGATTTATAATACACCTAAGAAAAGGGGTACAAAAACAAACCCAACATTTTTAATATTCTTATTAAGTTTTCTTCACTAATCGTTGTCTATTTGGAAAACAAAAATTTTATAAGAATTCCCAAAATAATACAAAAGTAAGACATCGTTAACACGTTAATACTATTAACTTAAAAAGTGTATTATGTCGAAGATTGGTTCCAAGATATTTATACAAGACAAGATTTTTAAAAAATTACAATATAAAATTTCCTTTTTCGTTAGTCTAATGATGACATACCAGACATGTTATTATGATATGGAACATAATTAGTGTACCATCATTCATTTTTATGACATATTGGCGCTATATGATAATGAAGAACAATTTTTAAAATAAAATTTCCACTTTAATATCGTCTGAATGCGTCTAATAGAAGGATTTGTATGTCTGGTGTGCACAGTTTAACTTAAATAATGGGCTAATATTACTCTCCTATGTATACTAACTGTCATATTTGTAAGATTTAATATCTATTGTTAATGTTTCTGTTTGCTTCTCACAAGAGGCGTACGTAATTGAACGCTTGGACGCTAGAACAAAACTATATTTCTTTACCAAAATATTTCCATTTAATAATATTCATAAGAGATCAATATGTTTACCAATGATATGTTTACAGCGGAATACCAACGCCAGATTCATTGACTACCACTAGTCAAATAATGATACAATTGGAAATATAAAGTTGGGAAAGTGAAAACAATCACTGATATTTAGGTTATTGCGTTAAAATATGACGTATGCTAATGTTTCGTACAGTTTGCTAAATCAGTACCAGTACTTACGGTTTTAATATTTTTAACAACATGTTTTACAACCTTTTTGTATAATTACATGTTTGCGCTATGTAATATTGATGAAATATATATGAAAATGTATTATCAAAATAAATGTTGACCTTAACATAAACCATTTATGACTAAGTTTATTCAATTATGTTTTCATAGTTTTAATAAACTTTTTATGACTGAGTTTATTTAATTGTTTTCATAGTATTAATAAACTTCATTCAAAAATTTACATTTACGGATTTTGAAGAAATGTTTCGTGCCTATGTCATTTTGCTATACATATTAGTAACATTGATTGATTTTAAAAGCTTTCTGATTAAAACTATATAATTATTTATTTGATTTGCATGGAAAACAGAACGCAAAGGTTAGATATTTACTATACATGCAAGTAAACACTATCGAAAAAGAAATAGACGAAACTTGTCAATATTCGTTTTTGTTGCATTACAAGAAAGCAGTCCTGTGTACAGTCAGTTTGCGATTGGTTGATTTCTAGAAAGAGATATTCACAAAAACTGATGTTAATCAGTTTATACTTTATTCAACTCATTTCACGTATAACATCAAAAGAAGATACAGTCTAAGTAATTCATGTTTGAAATGTTAACACATGAATGTACGTATCATGTTTACTTAAACAAATGAGTCAAGACCTATCTAGGGTTTTTGACCTAAGGTAAGTTTAACATTTTATTAACGTACATGAAATTATCACACACGTATTGAAACAATAATAAACCATCCTTCTTGCAAACTTGTTTATTATACAGAACAACCTACAATGAGTTATATCAAACCTTTCTATCCTTTAGGGAAATTTTTGGTATCTAAAAATAATAAATTGTTTTTCCCTTTGAAAATACAATCTTTTTTTATTTAAAAACTGCAAGAAATATTTTGTGACTATGTTAATTTTTTTAAAAAGATTCATAAAAATGGATGAAATTTCATTTCATACTGCAAATTGGGTAAAAACTCGACCCAATTTTTTCCCGAGACGGACAAATTTATTTAACTGTAAAAACTGCCTTTTTTTATATTTGAATGAGTTAAAAAATACTTTTTTCTTTTTCATGTAACAAATTTGAATAACTTTTACTAATTAAAAGGGGGGAACTATATGCGATTGTTTATACTAAAAAAGCAATATTCGGGGATAAAAAAATCCCAAAACCCGGGTGGTTTTTTTTGATCGATTCTTTTTTTTCTGGGTTATTATTATGGTAATTATTGCTTTCGCCTTAAATATAACGAGTGTATATCATGAGAGACAGTTTCGTCAATTTCATGCTGACGTTCCTCTTATCATTAAATATACCTTCTCAACCAGATGGTTAGCTCTTAAGCAATCTAGTTACTAGATTTACAATGAACATGAACGGGCTAAAGACAAACATGGTAAACACACGCAATGATATTGTCAAACAATCTTATTGACTTTTACAATATTCATGGTAATATGTTTTGCTATTTAAATTAGTCTGAAGCAGATAATCGTAGGCCAATAACTTTTCAGAATGTTTTGCTATCTACTTCGTCGTTGACGATCCTATTGTTCAAGTTTAAGTTAATTCATATCTAACATGACATTCAGTAACCTTTAATGCTAGGATATTATTTTATGTAAGTTTGTTACAAAATGCCTCGTTTAGTATAATTAGAATATACGGACATGAACTAATAGATGTTCTACAAGGATTTAGGAAATAAACTGTTTGTTACAGATGCGGTAGTAAAATCAAATCAGAGAGAATACTATTACATATATTAAATGACACTCCTCACCCTGAAAGTTAAATTAGTATATTTTTCACTTCCAAAATGCCATAGATATCTATTTAATTTATCCATCAACCAAGCTAGAAATGAATGGAATGAATTATTTATTAAAATTAGGCCTTAAAGCTGACAGTGCTGACCTTTGGTAATGATTATTAATGTGTGTAATTTTAAAACAATGTTGTGTAATGGTTAGTTTTAGCATTGAATGCCGCCTATCCTTGTTGATCTTGTTTATCATATTTCATATAGTCATATTTTATATTTTCAGTTAAAAACAAGGACGTTTCTTGTTCTGTAGTTTTTATTGGGTAATAGACAAAAAGAAACTTTTAGGTTTTGTAAACGGTTAAGTTTTGAATTAAGTAATCGGAACGTCGCATTTTAACCTTATCTGCGAGGAGTGCAGACAAATACATGTGATTTAAATAAATTGCTTTTTTGGTTCCGATGTTTTCAATTAAACTACAAGAAAGGCTAATATACTATTGGATAAATTACAGTTCACTAAGATTTTGTTAACGTCTTTTTTATGACCATATGTGCATGTTAAATTTTTAACAGTCTGACAACACTCAAAAGAATATTTTATTTTTGATGATAAAGATGAGTCAATTAAGATTTTATGATTAGTGATTCATTTGTCTTTTGGATAATACATTAATCTATTATATACATTATTCCGACTTAAAACTAGGACCATAAAAGGAATTTAAAAAAAGATAATAACAAAATATATCAAGAGCTTTAACTTTATCATTTCATAAAACCTATAGCTAAGAAGCCGATTTCTAAGCGCGTCGGATTGCCTTTTTTATTTCATTTATATTTATATTCCGATTTTTCAAGGCAGGAACAAAACATCTGTAAACATCTTTGAACTAATTTATGACGATCAAACTTAAACTCTGTATAACTTGAGAAATTGATTAAGTTTAAAGAATAACCAGTTGTTACTAAACATATGACAAGAAAGTAAGGCGTTGAAGGACACGTGTAATAGCTTTTGATAAAAAATCCGTTAAAATAATCAGCTAATGATTCTTTCGTTAAGACATGTTGATAGAAAACAATTATATTGAAAAGCTTTGAATTCCGTTTCTGACATGAAAAAATTAAAGGTGTAAATGAAATCTTCTAGACGAAATAATTATCTTTTATGCCACTTATTCTAATCGCTAGATCAAACACTGCCATACTGCAGAGAATGGAATTATCGAATACAATTTAATTCTAAAATAATTCTTGTAGACATAGAATGTCATGTACAGACACACCGTGTCTGTAATTTTCATGTAATTTTGTTGTGATTAATGCTTCCTAGGGATCATTTTGTTTTAAGATTTTTATACTTCACAGCAGCAGGTGCCAAGTGTTATGTGGCAGCTGTAAAACGTTGCCCCGTACTTCACTTCAGTGTTGTTATATTTTTCTGGTCCTTCTGGATCATTGATGCTAGCACTTTAAAGTGTTGAAAATTGAGTACCGCTTAAGCCGGTGCTATGGGGCGTGGGTATGTTGCACTTTCATTATTAATATTCATTATCGCTCATGTACAGACTCAATCAAACCGATTCTGCAATTGTCATGTAATTTTGTTGTGATAAAAGCTTCCGAGGGATCACTTTGTTTCCAGATTTCTTTAATATGAAACTATGAGGTTTAAAATTCACATGAGGACCGTATTAAGATTCGAAAGTGAACCTCATTGGCAATCATTGTACAGATATATGTACAATCAGTTCCCAACCGTGCAAGACGATAATGAAATATGATAAACAAGATCAACAAGGAAAGGCGGCGTTCAATGAACGCAACCCCATATGATCCAGCAACAAGAACCAGTGGCAAGGAGCCCAGGCGGACCCCTAACAAAATCAGGGCAGGGCAAAGACAGAGCACGGCCAGGTTAATCATTAAATGATAAACAAATTGTAACTGATTAGAAATTCAAAGAAAAGAATAATAGGCCCACAAAGGGGAAGGGGACTTATGCAGTGTTTCATGTACAAAGATCTTATGATCATTAGTCATAAAAACAAATTGAAATAATTTTATGTTAAAAAAAAATTAAGCTACATATTCAAGTGTATATTTATTATGTGTGCAAACACACAGTGTATCTGAATAAATCCGTCGTAATATGACTTTATCTTCATTTGTTAAGTGTGATATTTTATTTGAATCTCATCTTTACATTTCGATACACTTTTGATGGAATATCTCTCCCAGGGAAATGATAAAAAAAGATAATTATGCAATTTGACTAATGATGATTGGTTTTAAGTGTAAAGTATCCTTTAGCCACACGATTACTTTGATAATTAATAAGACCAAAGTATACTGTAAAGAATTATTTTTACAGAAGTTTCCTATCAGATCAAGAAATATGATAACAAAATGTTTCACATATGTCTGTAAAATAGTATGAATTAAGTGAGTTTCCTGGATATGTTATAAAGTATCAAATGATACCCGCACTTAGTGATATTTCTTCACGCTATCTTTGTCAGTCATTACCATTCAAGATATTTTGCCTGAAGTATGGTAGAAATAATTCTAATTTGCGCAATATGTACCATTCAATTAGAATGCATTAAACGCTGTTTAAGGTATGATCAAATAAAATCTCCGAGACAAATATGCAAATTAATACATGAAAATCAGAGATAATTGAAAGTGCAATATATGTACTGGCTAAAGCCAAAAAAGATATAACAACTCACAGATGAAGTATGGGACAAATAGTACATGTGATTTTTGGTGCTTTTCACCTGTATTCAATTTCTAGAAAAGGAAGATGTAAATGTTCGGGCATTATTGTTTCATTGTCTATAAGAAATTGTTAACATATTGCATATTAGAAGTTTCGATAAACTAATCTTAACTAGTTCTTGTTCTACATTTTGCTGCTTGTATCACAGTTTGGGGACCTTTTTGTTGAAAATGCGTCAGAGTTAAATCCTATACATATACATGCACAGTGCGGTAGCTGGAGTGCAGGTATCCGTAACCCGCACTCCAGAGTTTGCCCATTGATTGGCTCATTTGTGCTGGGGTTTACTTATTGTAACGGCAGAGAAAGGAAATGCGACAGAAATATCATATTCAGGTGCTCGTTCATTGGTTACTTTTTTCTGGGGTTTCATACTGTGATAAGAGGGGACGTATTTTTATGTTTGACTATGATACAAAAGAGAACATCAAAACACTCGGCAATCTGATTAATACTCGGGGGCTACGCCCCTTCGTACAAATCAGATAGCCTCGTGTTTCGATGCTCTTTCTATTACTTATCTCTAGCTTATGTTACATTTTCTCTCTAAAATTGATTAATCGGGTATTTTGATAAGGGCAATGAATATATATTGCATTTTTGTAAATTATCTAGTGCTTTGTTTTATGTTCGTCCAGCAGACGGTAGATATAAAATTAATCAATATTCATTTTGTTTCCAACATTAATGTTGTAAATATGATGTTTTTTTAGAAAATTTTCAAACCAAGTAATAAATATAGTTATATGAACATTAGATACTATTACCTCCAAAACAACGGAATCAACATTGTTTAATTATATATTTACTAGATAAAAACATAGACCAAAACTTATCTTTTTTCTGATACAATTGAATCTCTTAATATTATGAAAGTAATCTTGTTCTTCAAACAAAGTACACACATACACAAATTGTTACTGTGGAATATCAACGCCAGATTCATTGACTATCACTAAACAAACTAGAACTGCCACTGTCATGGCGTGAATACCCCCGCATACCACTTTGTCAGAATCAACAGTAGTCATTTTGGAGCTCAAGTACAACCTCCCAGCCAAATCTGAGGGAAGTAAGCCAGTGCATTGCTAAGTTATGTATTCTACAGGTTTTGAGCGGCAAAGATCAAAGTGACCTTTGCCTTTGACCTACTGACCTCAAAACTGAAACTGCCATTGAATGACTTCAATACCCCCCTTTCAAGCTTTGCCTGGAGGTGTTTTATCATGAATATATGAAAACATAATTATATGCTTCAAATGTGAAATTGTAAAATCAATACACTGTGGACAGGCATCCTTAAGCAATTGAGCAGACAAGGTTATTGTAATAAAAGCCCCTATGATCTTGACAATGACCCAGTGACTTCAAAATCAATAGTGGTCATCTAAAAATCATGACTTACCTCCATGCTAAATATGAAGAGTGTGGGTCAAAAAATTCTTAGGTAATTGGGCGGACAATCTTAAATCAGTCAAGGCCCCTGTGACCTTGACCTTTGACCTGGTGACATTAAAATAAAAAAGGGTCATCTACTAATCATGACTAACCTCCATGGCAAATATGAAGACAGTGGGTCAAAGGAATCGAAAGTTATTGGACGGACAGTATTTTTTCAGTCAAGGCCCTTGTGACCTTGACCTTTGACCTGGTGACCTCAAAATATATAGGGGTCATCTAATAATCATGACTAACCTGCAAAAGAAATATGAAGACTGTGGGTCAAAGGAATCTTAAGTTATTGGACGGACAAGCTTTTTTCAGTCAAAGAACCCTATGAAATTGAACTTTGACCTGGTGACCTCAAAATCAATAGGGGTCATCTACTAATCATGACTAACCTCCATGCCAAATATAAAGACTGTGGGTCAAAGGAATCTTAAGTTATTGGGCGGACAAGCTTTTTGAAGTCAAGTCCCCTGTGACCTTGACCATTGACCTGGTGACTTCAAAATAAATAGGGCTCATCTACTAATCATGACTAACCTCCACGCCAAATATGAAGACTAGGGGTCAAAGGAATCTTAAGTTATTGGGCGGACAAGCTTTTTGAAGTCAAGTCCCCTGTGACCTTGACCATTGACCTGGTGACTTCAAAATCAATAGGGGTCAGCTACTTATCATGACTAACCTCCACGCCAAATATGAAGACTTTGGGTCAAAGGAATCTTAAGTTATTGGGCGGACAAGCTTTTTGAAGTCAAGGCCCATGTGACCTTGACCTTTGACCTGGTGACCTCAAAATCAATAGGGATCATTTATTTATCATGCCTAACCTCCATGCCAAATATAAAGACTGTGGGTCAAAGGAATCTTAAGTTATTGGGCGGACAAGCTTTTTAAAGTCAAGGCCCCTGTGACTTTGACCTGGTGACCTCAAAATCAATAGGGGTCGTCTACTCATTATGACTAACCCACATGCCAAATATGAAGACTGGGTCAAAGGAATCTTAAGTTATCGAGCGGACAAGAAAAAACCGACGGACGCCAGACAGCCGGACAGCCGGACGGACAAGCTGATTCCAGTATACCCCCCCCCCCTTACAACTTTTTTGTGCGGGGGTATAATAATGATACAGTTTTTAACTAGAAAGTCGAGAATGTAAACATAATCGGGATTTTTGATATTCAGGATATAGCTTGAACAAATGATCTATGCAGATATTTCGTTCAGTTCGATCATATTGTCGCTAAATCCTTACGTTGTAGAGTAAAGTTTATAATAAAATACAAAATGTTTCCCTCCTGTAATGTTAATAAGGAATTATTCGTACTATAAAGCTATAACGAGATTGTTTTAAATAGAACGATTAATATAGAACCTTAATTGAAAAACGTTTCACAACTGAATCTAAAAACACGTCATTCTCATATAGCTCAACTTCTCCTTTCAAATTAATATTTTCTAATGAAAATGTTTTGTTTATCAGGCCCAAGTAATAATTGTTCCTGACATAAAGTTTTAAACAATATCCGTGATTTTTTTTAAGTTTGAGTCTTTTCATTTTCTTTTTTTTTCACTTTTAAAATAAAATAATTCATTTACTTTACTGACACAAAGGAAACAAATACCCTGGTTAAAGTAAAATCCCATGTATATGTCGGTACAATAATAATTTTTAATGTAGTCCGCTTACATGCGAAAACAATCCACATCAGCAACGAATTTGGATTTCTTACTGCAATCAAGGAAATGATACACTAGCAATCACTAGCATGAATATTACAAGATTCTGGTAATTACATTTGATCATTAAGCCATATAATTTTAACATTTAAGCGCTCCTGTAATTGCACACGATTGGAATCGTTATCATCATTTGTCGTCTCTAGAGAATATTTCTGATTAGATTCAAACGTGATTTTGGTGAGATAGTAGCCGTTCAGAAGCACTTTAAAACAATACTGAAACAATTCCAGTTTCAATAATAGTAAATGCTGTAGCCGAATAATCAAATCAAATCAAATGTAGTGTTGTATAATTTGTACTTTTAAATTAGTACAATATATTATTGTTCTTTTATATAAAAATAAACAAATACATAGTTTGCGTTTACATGATAGTGAAAGGGCGCCTTTGTTGTAAGAGTGATCAATTACGTGATTATCTTTTCTATAAACCTTTTATTCCCATCAATGTTAATATATTTATAGATAGTGATTATCTACATAAAAGCCTATTTGACTGGAACAATAACGTCTTGAACCTCAAATTAAAAACATAAATCTGGATCTATCCACAAAATATTAAATGAAAATGAATCCTGAATCTATGAGATTTACCATAACTCGCCGGAAGCTTTCATTGACGCTGTAAAGTGATAGAAAGACGCACCTTTAAAGGACATAAACATTATGTTCATATCTTTGTTAGGCTTAACGTTATTTAAGTTATTTTTAAATACATTTGCTAACAATGACCTTGTAAGTTAATTAACCATCAACTGGATAAATATTTGAACGACTACTAAAGTCAAATTTAAGGAAATTGGTTTCTATATAAAAGAAAGCACCATTTCGTGAGTACTTCAACAGATCCTTTATCTAAAGCTATAAAAAAAACTGTTAATCAACACAAAATTTGATGTAATGCGTTAAGTAACAACTGATTATTCTCTAAACTTGTATTTCGAGAACAGCTTTGATCGGCATAAATTAGTATAAAGTTGTTAACAGATCTTTAGATTGTTATTGAAAAATCAGAAAATAATCAGCAGTAGAAGTAAATCATGTTATGTTAATCGTTCCTTCATTCATTTGTATTTATGTATGTTTATAAGAAATGGCATAACAGAAAAGCAAAATTAATTACTTTACACTTAAAGCTACATTAAATAAATATGTAAAAATATTTTTCCGTCGGCCTAAAAACCAAGCATTCTACAGTTGCATTAACCTTTTTAACAATATTGTTGAAAATCTCATCAAATATTGTTCATAAATTAGGATTTTAAACGGGAAACCCCACGGTAACACTAAAGTTCGTATATGAATTATATGAATTTTAACATGCAAATAAAGACTATAATCAGCTCGTGTATGCGGTACGTCACAGTTTTTTTAGTTGCTATCCGGAACACAGCAAATGTGATATTTTTTTGTACAAACAGACTTTTACCTGTTTTAGCTTCACTGTGCACTAAGCATGGGGTTCAGAAAAAAGTAATAATCTCATTAATAAGATTAAATTTGTATAAAAACAGACAATGCGGAAATATACCGTTAAATTAGGACTGCTACTTATAGTTAGGTTTGTTCTTTTAATATTGATGTACGGATGATCCGAGGGCGGAGTTTCTCATGCAAACAGAAATAGTACTGACGATTTCACCACAATGAGTTTGCCCATTTTTATGCTTATAAAACTCATTTTGGTTGACTGGACACCAAAATAAGATTCGGAGTCGATATGAAACCGAATTTATTAATGAAATGTCGCTATTTCTATTTTTAAAGACGTTTCCGGGTGTAGTCACTGCGCACATAAACCGCGCATGTCACTTTTCGTTACTTGTTGTTTATCTCGTTTTTTTTTTGCGTTGGGTTTAATTAAAGCTGAGTAGTCTTCGGATAAAAAACACTATTACAGCTAAAGTGTCAAAATCAAATATAAATCGTCGTTTAAGATGTCTTTGCGAAAGAGGAGTAAGTCAGGTTCCTTTATTTCAAAGAAACGATCAGAAAGTTTCTGAAATATCAAGTTTTTTTGCCAAGTCGCATGTACCGGAGAGTGAAAATGACTGCGTAACAGAAGTCAACGCTGATTCGGACGAATCATTTCACTGTTCTGTTCATGTGGATGAAATTGGTGTCGATGTGCCATCTTGGAGAGAAGGTCGTAGAATAGTTGAACTAGGATATTTAGCGGACAAGTTAAAGTGCACTGAGTGCAGTGAAAACCTTATTCTAAGTAACATTTCAATGGAAGTGAGATATGGATATGGGTCTCTGCTATATATAGACTGTATATGCGGTGTTTCTAATTCTGTCGAGACGGGTAAACGTCACCGTGTAAACAAAAAAGGACTGTATTATTGAAAGTGTTTTCAATTATGTACATAAAATTGTGTAAATCCAAACGAAAATATACAAAAAAAATATATTACTGAAAGGAATTTCAGCAGAATTTTCAAACATAAATTGAAGTATAAATTATAAATAAAAATTTTGACTCACTATTTTCTACCAAAACATTTGTTACATCATGATTTGTTGATATTATGTGGCATTTGACTACTTAAAAAAGTATAAAAGCGTGTAATGAATAGAAAAAAATGCTTTATATCATATTTCATATTGTTTTTTTCTCTCATGAATACAAGTTGTTAACAACTCATTGAAAGATGTAATAATAGCTGAAACAAACAAAAATCATGTTTAATTATTTATTTTATATGAAGAATAATATTTTTTTTAAAGAAACATGTAAGACAAGGAAATCTAGTCTACACTGCAGTATAGAATTGCCATAAATATGCTGACAATATATGCTAGAGAATATATTAACCTAAATGATATAACTATCGGCCCATGTACACTCAAGTTCAACAAAGATATATTCTCATAGCAGCATACTTTATAGCGCACGTATATTATTGATAATAATACGAGGGATGTTCGAAATGTATTGCTTATTTCTATCTGGAGACTTCAAATTTCAAGTTAGCTCAAAAGTGTTCATTTCATGCCCTCGAAGTACTCCCCTTGGCTAAAAATGCAAAGTTTCAGCCGATGTATCCACTTCGTGGTACGCTGATTTGGGCACAGTAATAAGGAGGTATGAGCGGGGGCAATGTCATATAGAATAGAGAAAAACAGAATCCCTAAAGAAAGTCCAACACAACAAAATTGAAAATGTTGCACCTCGGTTTGATTGAGCCCCCTAGCACCGGCTTAAGCAGAATTCAACATGTAACACGAAAATGGTGAAATTTTGAATTTAGAAACATCCGCAGAAATGTTTTCATTCGGCGGTTATCATAGACGGATATGCTTAAACCCAGGGACAGGGCGTCCGTTTCTTAAATAACACTTTTTTCAGTTTCTTAAAGTATGAACGTCTTTTGTAGTACTTCCCAGTGATTACTGTTTTTGCCCTTTTTCACCGGCACTTTTATTGCGACCTCCTTTCACCAGGAAGAAGAAATTGCATACAAAACCTTTTTCGCTCAAAGACCGTTTTTGGCAATTTTATTTGGCGTTTATTTGGTGTTTAGTGGCCCAGATTTTGTTGGGCTAACTTTTCTGACGGGCTCAAAATAAATAGTAACCCCAAGTTTCATCACCTGTGACAACATTGGCAAAACTGTTTTTTGTCATATTTTGGAACAAAACATTTTGAAGCAGCTTTTTGGCTTTACCTTAAACCCTTTTGCCTCTTTTGCTCATCGATCAACAGATTGGAAGCACCCATCTTAGCAGAAAATATTTCGGAACTTTCAAATGCTTCTTCAAAATAAAGTGGAACCGTTGATAGTGGATATGCCTACCTTTCGAGCAATATCACGAACTGTAAATCTGGCATCTCCTTTAATGATATCCTTTATTTTTGGAAACGATTTCATTACGAGATGCAGATTTTGGCCTAGCTGGATTTTGGTGCAATTTTTGATGCAACTCTACACCAGACTCAAATTTTCTGTTTTTCCATCGCCTAACTCTGTCAATAAGACACACAAGAAGGCTCATAAGCAGAAGGGAGTTCAGTCATTCAACTGCTTCCCAAAGAGCAACCCAAGTTTTTGAGCGAGCTTTGAATGAAAGCCCGGGTATTTCATCTTTTTTGTTGGACGCTTTCTATCCCAACCATTTTTAAACTACAGTTGACTGGCGTGTATTTTAAATGGCAAAGTGGTATGTCTTACACTAAGTCTAACATGTACATTTATAACACCGTTTGTGTAGGTATAGTATTTTTGTTTTTATCGTGGTCCAAACGTGGATCATGGAGATAGAGAACAGTAAGGGCAATTATTTTCGGAACAGCCCTCGTATTTTCTATTTCAAATACCGATAATAGGGGATGAAAGCGGTGAATATATAATGGACTACTTTGTTTCTGCTCTAACCGTTACGATTAATGGGCTATTTATTTGATTTCACGGGTAATATTCCGTTAATTAAACGAAAACCGTTTTACACTACTAGGGAAACAATGCGAATTGTAGTCAAAATGCAAGGTGGAGGTTTATTGGGTTAAGATCTTATCTTTTTATAAATGGGTAAGGTATGACTAGCTTGTTCGCTTAAACCCCCAAGTCACACTAGAGCTTACGATTACTTGAGACCACCGGCGAATTGTAAAACTGAACGATCCATCAGCGATTGTCTGCGGCCAAAACCATTTTTGCACAGGATATATTTACTTTTGGCGGGTTAATCGTAAAAAGACCAAGTCATCATTGACAATTCGCACGACAGGTCATAAGTAAACGTACGATGGTCTCAAGATTGGGCCTGGGTTACTTACGACCCCGTGACATAACCTGCGATCAAACCTTACAACTTGGTCGTACGACCATCACACGATTTACTAAGACTAACTTAAAGGATTATCAGTGAATTAGTGCAATTTTGTAAAGACCTGTCGTAAGATTGTTGCACTTACCCGAAACGACCATGACGTGCGTAACGACAGCCTTAAGGGATGCATTATAAGATCACTAGCGACCTGTTTGATCGCAGGAGGTTTTTGTGCAAGCTCAAAAACCTCTCTAAACGACTGTAATTGGGTCGTTGGTCCTAAATAAGGAATAACCTGGCGACTGTTCAAAGATCACCCGATGACCGGCGTAAGGAGCCCGTTTGAAAGATTGTCCGGCGACCAGAGGTCACTGGTGATGCGTGAAACTGGTCTTCACTGGGTCGGTAAGCTCTTAATGTGAATGGGGCTTTACTACTCACGTGAAATAAATCCATAAAGGTCTCTAGGCGGAATGTCGAGTATACAGCGGTAAGGGGAAAAGTGGTTTAAAGTCAACGACTCTTAACCGCTCGGTCATGGGACGCGACCTTGTAAACATATACATTCCCCTTTGTATTTTGATAAGAGAAGCGGTTTATTTATGTTTAATCTTGTGTCTGATCTTGATATCACTGTCTTATTATGACCAGAATAATTATTTTACAATCAAGCTTTGCCATACCCAAGCTATAAAAATGCCAACATGTGTTCAATGGACATTCACATTTGCGACCCCTATAAGTTTTTGAGGTGAAATAACCTTAAAGATTGAATTACGTAATATTATGTTAAAAAACATTAAAATAAATAAAAAGAATCCCTATAAACAAACAAAACGTTCAAATTGAAAAATGTTGGCGGCTCGGTTTGATTTAGTCGTAATTTTGTTAACTGATTTTTAAAAAGCATATATGTATATTTATACCTGGTTAGAAATTATTTCACTGACAAAACGAACATAAATGACTTGTTTCAAAATCCATAGTTTTCACACTTTTTAAAATGCATCAACCTTGTGAACGTGTGACGTGGATTCTAAAGAAGCTCCCAAGGACGCATTTTCCAGACCTAGTCCGTAGACTTCTGGGAAGTTTTAACGAATGAAAACTAAAATGCGTTTGCAAATATTCTGGCATGAAATTTTCACACTTAATTCGGGCAATAAATAACTGTTCTTGCCTATCTTTCAAATTTTGAGACCGGTTTTTCCAAAAGGCTTTTAAAACATAAGTTTGGGGCTCTAATTTGTTTTGAAAATGATCAGATCGAGCCGCGCAGCCATTTCATATTGCGGTCAGTTATTTTTTGAAAGGAAGAATGATTTTAACATGAAACGTATAATTAAATAAAATTTTGAAATATTAACTAAAAGATGTAGTTAATTACCTTTCTTAAGTTTGCAAAACATTCAGAAGGGGTTGATGCATTAACGAATGGTTTGTGAAAGTTCATTCCACAAATTTAAACAAATAAAGATATTACAGATATAAAAAATATTTTATCTATATATTTGTACAGTTGGATCGTTAACCGCTCTTTAGTTAATACTGAAAATATTTCGGTTACCATTGGGTGGTGATAATTAAAAAGAAAGTTTTAAACCTAATTTAAAGTTTTCCCCTTTATCAGGTGAAACACAGCGAGTAAGAACAGTAACTATTTTGCACTTGTTCTATATGCTACACCTGTACAGCTATCCCATAACAGTTGTTATGACTGTTGAGTGACCGAAAAGAAAAACCTGACGGGATTGATATCTATAAATTTGATTGTTTAATATAAATAATTGTATCAATGTTTATAAATTACTTCCCTATGTATTATTTTTAATTGGTCTCTACAAGAAGGTTCCTTTCCCAATAGTTAAAATTAAGCCAATTTAATATCACTATTTTAAAGATGCAATTATGGAATTCATCTAATTATAGGCCGGATCGACAGATTGTTTTCAAGCGATATATTTTCATCAGTA
>NW_026855399.1:0-14410 GCF_026571515.1 Ruditapes philippinarum
CTGAAAAACAAGTGTCAAGCTTTTCTGCTTGATGATAATATCAGATGATTGCATTACTTCTACCATATGCGGGCACTTTATTAGGACAACCAACCTATCGCCTGATAGAACGCTTTTCTCACATGAAATATTCCAAAGTTACTGGCAAAATTCCAACCCCACAGTGGCCATGGTGGCCCATGGAAAGCCAGTCATTTATCCTGGTATTATGTTGAAAACTTAAAAAGTATGTCTATCATTACTAGATATTTACCTTCACAAGATCAATGGCTGTGGAGGAGTAGTCACACAATAAACCATCAGGTCAGGGTCACTGAAGTACAAATAGTTCTGATAAAAAATTTTAATAATTGATTTGCAATGGTACATTACATAAACAAAATAAAGTGTCATTACAAATATCATATTTCACTCATTTTCATTCATTTTAGCAGCAACTCGTACCTTTCAAATTATGGAATTTCAGAATGTTGAATTTTTTGGGTTGTTTACTAGGCTTTACAGTCACGTCAAAGATGTAATGGAAGTAAATGTATGACAATTTATTTATAAATAATTGGGTTAACTGAAGTCAGAATGTTGAGAACATCGTTCTGCACATGTTTGAATTTTTAGAGACTGAAAATTACTATAAAAAATCATAAAATTTAACATATGATTTTGGACACAGTTTTTTTAATAACTGCCCTGAGAACCAGTGGTACTTACTTATTAGCCTGTAATATTGGGAACACAGTGTTTCCTACCCCACATCCAACCTGAAGAGGTAAGAAATTTAAAGGATTAAAACAATTTGATTTCATTTTAATTTTCACAACAGCTTGAAGAAAACACTTAATATAGTAAGGCATGGAAATATTCAAATGTAGAACAAGAAAAACAAATATTTTCACTTAATTACACTCAATTAATACAAACAGAAATAGAAAGTGACTAAAACATGATAAAGCTGTTGTTTTTTTCATTGAATTTCAATTTGTACAATAAACTCTTGTAAATTCAACAAACCTCCAACATTCTGTATTTAGCATTTTCTCCTGGAAATGTTTCTGCCCCATTTTCTGTTAGAATATCATCCCTCCGACTCTCAACATTCCCTGAACAACTTCCACACTGATTATTCATTTTACTGTTGTCAGATTCTGATAAATTTGTCTGTGAACTGTCATGATTCCCATCATTGTCAGATACACTGTGTGAACTATTTGTGTCACAATCTTTTTTCCGAACATCAACAATTTTTCTACATATCTCCTCATTAGAACTAAGGAGAGAAAGTTCTGACAATTTGTCGGCAGAAAGATATGATTCCGGTGCTAATTCTGCAAACTCTGTGAACAACCAATGCCTGTCTTTGAAGAACTTGTTCTCATGTATTCCATAAAATTTGTTCCAATATTCATTGGCATCATTTTCGAATTTCTCTAAAATATACATAAAAATCAAACATAAGTAAAAATTATATATAAAATTAACAAAGACTTAAGTGTAAGTGTAAAAGATCTTTTAAAGAATTATTTCAAACAGGTATATGAAAGAGAGCAAACTTGTGGCGAGCTTAATAACTTTTCTATGATTAATTCAATATTGTATGTAAAATGACATAAATAATCATAAAATTCCTTTTATTTCAAGTATTTTAAGGCTATTTGTGACTATTAAACTGGGGTCTTTGGTTACCCTACAATTTATCTTAAATATCAATAAGAACATTATGCAAAGATAATTTCAACTTTCAAATGTTGTTATGTGCTTTATAATGAGCATAATATACTGAAAGCTTTCAATGTTTGTAATTTTATTTTACAAAAAGGCTTCAGCCTAAACTGCATATTGAAATCTACTTACCTATATCTTCTTTAGTAGCTGGGTTGGCTAACTGTTCTTCAGTTTTTGCCCTGGCTTGTTTTTCCTGTTCTTCATCCCACACTACATTATCCCTGAAAACATTCACACAGGTCAATTCTTTTACATATTTGTTTGTTTGTGAAGCGTACACATTAAATATGCACATGAAATTTATTCATAATTACAGGCATTTTTGGGCAGCATTCAAATAGCTTGAAATACAACATAATATTCTATATATCGATCATTTTCAAATCATGTACATTCAATCATTGCACCATTGCACAGCCACCAGAATTGTATCATGTGATCATCCAATACACTGGAGCCTCTATATAGCGCTCTCCGATATAACACTATATATCAGTATAACACTCATAGGCCTTGGGCCCCCCCCCATAATTCTGTCAAAATCCATGTTAGAGATATCCGTCTTAGGTTATGACCTCCTTTTATGCTCTCAAATAAGTGTGTGACATTTCAATCCATTGCCTTTGGTACTTTTTGAGATACAAACCTTGCATGAAAAAACTTAACAAAGTGTGATGCAGATGCTGGTGTAAATACATGAAATAACCTCTCCCTATATTTTGAATAGTCAAGCTAAAAATGTAAAAACTTGCTTATTAAAATGTAAAATCAGTGATTTTATTCTTTTGCCTGATATTACCTTCAAATTTCAGTCTCTTCACTAATGCCAAATACATAAAATTTCACAAGAATATGAAGAAAATTCACTTTAGTGGGATTGTTTTTCGGTACCGAAAAAGTAATGAATTAACAAAAGTCAATTTTGAGAATTTGGTTGATAAGGGAATAGAAAGAAAAAAGCTTTAACTATAAACAACTCGATTTAATGTATCAATAAAGTGAATACAGGTGATGATTTATTCTTGTTTATTTTTTCACAATTTGACAGGTTTTCAAGCTAAAAACTCAAAATTTCAGAGGTATGGGCAAAATTACTGAAAACATATAGGTTATATAACATGTTTAATAACAGGTTTCAAATAATGTCACTGTTAAGCTTCACTTACCATGCATTATGCTCAAATACATTTTTGGAATCCGTAAGCAATCGGTTACCAAACTGTTTCCTTTTATCTCCATCTGATTCTATATTTGATTCTGCCATTTTACTAGATTTTCTTCTCTTGTTTTGGATGACTACTGAAACATTTTCAAGACACTGTTTTTTTTCAAACAGCACCAATCTGAAAATCAAAAAAATAAAAGAAAGTTTAATCCAGGGGGTAATGAAGATTGGAAGTGGCTAGCCGTACTGGCCCGTACAGCTAGCCAAAGGTTCTAGCCGTACGTGAGTCACATACGACTAGCAAGGACACACTGTATTGGCTAGCCGTACGGCACTTTTCAAAATGGCGGAGCATCTTTATTAAAGTGTACACACCAGGACAAATACGGAGACTTGATTAATATCCTCGTTTAAAGACACAAAATAACATATGCATTTTCGACTTACATAAAATTTTGAAAAGTGCCGTACGGCTAGACAATACAGTGCGTCCCGCCTAGTCGTACGTGACTCTAGTATGGCTAGAACTTTTGGCTAGCTGTATGGGCTCTTACTGCTAGCCACTTCCATAAAGATTATATTTGTATCTTAAATACTGTTTAAAGACGTTTTGGGAATTTTCATATAGACATATCAGAGCAACAGATAAGGTGCGTATTTGTGTATTTACGCAATTAACTTTATAAAATACGCAACTGATTTTTTAAGAATGCGTATCAAAACCCATTAAAAACAATTAAATACGCAATTGTTTTAATTGTCGTACACTCGTAGTTTTGAACAAATTATATCGATATGCATGATATCCGAATATTCCCGAATCAATGCTAACTAATCAACGGTCCCGGGTCTCCAAAGACCGACTAAGCCATATCAATAAAGCATGAGACCGTCGATTTGTCTACTCAGGTTGACGGTCTTTACAGACCTGCAGAGATCGTTGATTTTGCGGAGACCGTCAATAAGTAGGTCCCAGCTGTATCAAAGCAATATGGCGTCGTACAAAAGGGAAAATGATTTGAAACAAAACAGTCATAAATAATCAAAAATGAGTCAGAAAATGAACTTGTTAAAAATATTATGAAATATAACATGAGCATTTTATATAAAAAATAAAACAATTGTGAAAAGTTCTAGTAAATTGTTAATCCTATTTTCTTTTTAAAACAGTTTAAATCTTAATTGTATTGATATTGAAACCATAAACTTCATATCTTCATAACTGAATACCCAATTGATCTTGAAATCATAGGGTATCGAGTTTTGGAATACCCAATTAAATGGAGCCAATACCCGATTCCAAAGGAAATGATGGAGTAATACCCAATTCACTTTTAAAGCTTATCTTTTGCTCTGACATATAGGCAAAATTAAAACTGTTTTTTCTCAAAAATAGCTTATTTTCGGTACAGTTGTTTAGGCAGTAGCGGATAGCTAAGGAGATCGGCGCTGCTTATGTCTTTAATAATAATATTCAGAAAATCAAATTGATACCATTCAGTAGACAAACTACTTCCCTTTTTAAAATAAAATATTTTTTAGCAGTATCTTTGACATTACATGTAGTACTCTTTGTTTATGTTCGGCATACAGTTCAGTTAGTAACGGATAGCTTTGGGGAGTATGGGATAGGTAGGTGAAGGTCAATGAGGGGGAGTCTCAAAACGTTCTAAATTTAGTATTTACAAAGTACATGTCACAGAAACATGTTTTGGAGTTACTGGAATGAAAAATGTTACATTTGATAGTAATCTTTCAAATTTTTCTACATGTAAATCAAGGATATATATTATATGGCACATGATTTTACAACAATGTTTATTCAGATCAATGATTGGCATTTTCTCTTAAAACAAATCACAGACAAATCAAGTGAAACAGAATAATATCAAACATCTGGAGTTTTATGTCCATGACACTTCCTTCTGTTATAATGGGAATTGTGTCAGATAACATATGAACAGTGTCATCCAAATCATCAACAATAAGTGTTTAAAAAACAGGGTATAACAATGCCACCATCTTTTTTTATTTGAAATTGTCCAATGTGGAAAACTGGGAACTGGTCCACCTGTTGCAGTGACAAAGACTGATTTTTCCACAACTGTCTAGTACATTTCTAAAGCAACTTGCTAAAATCGTTGGTACATGGCCAATAGGTAGCCCTGCAATATCAGACAACATTAAGTTTCTTTGTTTATCTGTAATCAAAGTGTATAAATGTTTGTCAAATGATGTTAATTCTGACATCAACACTCGGACATCAATGTCTTAAATATTAGTGTATTCTATGTCAATAATTAACCTAGTCCGTGGTTCAGTGACCAGCTATAATTTTGAATTACATACTACATGTATTAGATATTTTTATATATGTATCAATAGGAACATATAATCTTTTACAAAATGTACATACTTTCTAAAAATTAGTAGAAAAGTAGAGAAGTACTTCTTCTTGGTACCTTATGGCACTTTTTACACATGGACTTTCATTTGATGGTTTCTTCTTACAGGGTTTACCCATCATTGGATTTTTAAAATAAATATAAAAAAAAAATGATAAAAAAATTATGATATAAAACTATGGTTAATATAATTACAGATTTTTTAAAGAAATAACTATGGTAAACTATAGTTATGTTCAAACTATTACATGTCACAGTTGCATCATACGTTGTTGACCAGATATTTATTTATATATTTATTTACTTGTAAATAGCTTTATTTATTTAAAAATTATTTATTTATTTATTTATTTTGTATTATCACAGTACTGTATACAAGCAATGATAACTATATAATATGTTGCAATTTAACAAATAAAAACAATATTTCCTAAGATCTGTATAGATGAATTAAAAAGTAAACTATATATTCTGAATACATAAATTACAAAAATTTTGCAATAAACTTGAGCTGAGCATGTGTATTAAGTATGAAAAATGAAACAACAAATTTCAATGAAAAAGAGGTCTGTTTTACATTAAAGCTATTATTAATCTTATAATCTAGTTGAAAGAAGAGTTAATAATGATGGTATATTCAAAGTATCAATACAACTGAGTTCAAATTATAAAAAGATAGAATAAATAATATTATACCATTAAAACTAGGATATTTTTTTGTTAAAAGTGTACTTTTAATACACTTTTGACGGCGTTTTGACAGATAAAATAAATTTTGAGACCACCCCCAAATGTAAAAAATCCGTTACTGACAGAAGCACTTGCTATTCATTTTCAATAATTTTTAGTGTCAGTACGCGTTATATCTGTAAAAGCTTTTGCAAAATTATAAACAAATGATTTTTACACCAAATCATGTCAATATTTCATTACTTTATTTGGTGTTGATCAATAGTTTTCTGTTTATTTCTTTTGGAAGCACTTATAAACAGTCTGACGGTGACAACATCCGGTTACCTCGTTCTGATTTATGTAAGAAAAACTCGCTGTGCAATTTGAAATAAATAAAACAAAATCAGCGACGGATGGCAAATATATCAATCTTTTTTATGGTATAATTGTATTATTTTGAAAAAGGCATATTTGATGGAAAGGAGCATTGTTACTGCCATGTTATCCGCTATACCCTAAAATCCGCTACTGCCTAAACAACTGTAGATCTATCCTTCTATACCAATTTTAATGTATTTACCTGTATGAAAGTGAAATTCTATGCTAAAACACCGAATGTATTTCAGAATAACCTCAAGAAGTCAAATAACTTTTTAAAACTTACAAAAATCGAAATTTTTACCTAGCTCTACTGATAACGCGAAAACGCATGTCAAAGTAAGGTTTGCTCCGGATCATTTGAACGCATGTGAAACGGTATCTAACAAGACGGCATCTTTACCCGGAAAAGACGATAGCTGACGTTCCCGAAAGTGTTACTTTTATCACATAGGTAACCTTGTCGCTTTTACGACTCCTTACAATGGTGTTGCACGTGCATGCTCGTATATATTTTGACGTGACATCATTTGCGCATTACATTAAAGGCGTGTAAATGACAAAATAATTATTTTTAGGTGGGTGGGGGAATCCCGGGTCCGTTATAGTATAGATATATTAAAGGGAAAACTAATAAACATAATTTTTGTTCATATGAGTGTGTCACTAGAAATCTAGTCGATAACTTTTTATTATATCGTATGTAATGACCGTTATATTGATTTCAACTGAAGTAGATCTATATTTAGAGCTATTTATTTACAAATTTGAAATGCAGAAATCGCAATACTTATTTACCTTAAAAAAAATAGTTTTCGGCACGTGATCGGACACTCCCAGTTAACACTCGGTATTAACCTCTAAATAGTTGTCACAGGGAACTTTGGAAACGTTAAATGAATGACTTGGACTAATTTCAATCATACGTACAATATCCGCAATATCTGTTATTGCAACTACCTCCATGGGTTTGTTCAAGTCACAAAACTTGTTTGAGGTGATTCTGTCGACTTCTAAATTTCGTTCAACATATTATACAGTTATTTCATATGTGATTTGGGAACAGTCAAACTGTTGGCCCGAGGTGGAGGGGGTAGTGTTTTGAATTGTTGCCCAAGGCCGTAGGCCGAGGGAAACAGTTCAAAACACTATCCCCGACACCGAGGGACAACTGTTTGTCTGTTCCCAAATAACATATGAAATAACTGTTTTATTACCAGATCAATCAATTAGTGTTTTAACAGGACTTGCAGAAGAAAAAAGGAATACGAAAATAGTATTGCACATATGCTAATAATTAAACTTAATATTTTAACTATGCCACGTCACATATGGTTTATGGATGCTTCAAGTGGGAATCCTCTATGACGTCAATGACGTCAGAGCACGCGAGGGAAACAGTCGAAACTATATTGACCGGTCAACAGTTCGCGAACGTTGACGTTTTTAGAATTTCAGAAAACAGTTAAAAATACCAAATAACATTTATATAAGGTATCAGGTAATAAATAGATCTATTTACGTTTCAAACCCAAAATATGTAGAATTAATACAAAATTCATGCTGGGATTTTTAAAAAATGTCATTTTAGCGTGGGATCGTATACGTATTAGATATATAGAGATCCCGGAATTGACCACCTGCCATAAATGTCAAAATAATATATATATATCAGTTATGTTAAGTATATCTTATCATATATTCTAATAATAATAATAATTTCATACATGAACATGAACTGAAGCCAACTTTTCTTTATTACCGAAAACACGGATTTATAAATCTATATATATTACGGGGTCACAAAATCGGCACGAGTGTGTGATAAATCTATATATCTAATACGATCGGCTTTTCTTAATGCGATTTCCTGGGATCTCTTGATGGGGGAGACGCCGTCTTCATGATATATACATGTATGATGAAAATTTTTCTCTGCCTATTAATTTGGATATGATAATGAATCATTATTTTTTATTCATTTCTTATATTTTTATTTTTTGCAACACATCATAGATCACAGTTATACTAAATATATACCGCCTCCGTGGTCGAGGGGTTAAAGTCGATGACTTCTAATCCAGTTACCTCTCTGGCGTGGGTTCGATCCCCGGGACATCCTTTGGTAGTTTAGCACGGATAAAAATATTATCATCGGTTCTATCACAGATATATACTCTATCTATATTTAGCTCCATGGTTCTATTCAGGACAATTTTGGAGGTTTTATAAATGAATGTAGAATTTACCCGTACGTATATTGATTACCCATACATATATTGATAACCTTAATTGGCTTAAGAATAAAATATAACACTCCATATTCACTCTTTTTATAATAATAACTTGATTTATCACGGATGATAATGACGATGATGATGATAATGATAATGATGATGATGATAGACGCACCTTGTTAAACTCCTGACCAGTAGCGGTTTTATAATCTGTATACATTAGTCACGTGACTTGTAAGGTCCCAAACCCTTGGTGTCAAATATACATCAGCTTCTAGTTACACTGGCTTGAAATGAGCCGCGTTACGACAAACGCAGCATAATAGGTTTCCGACCAGCATGGATCCAGACCAGCCAGCGCATCCGCGCAGTCTGATCAGGATCCATGCTGTTCGCTATCAGTTTCTCTAGTAACCTGATCAGACTGCGCGGATGCACAGGCTGGTCTGGATCCATGCTGGTCGCAAACGCACTATGTTGGTTTTGTCATGACGTGGCTCAAATATTCTTAACATAACTGATACATATACGGCAGACGGTCAAATCCCGGGACCTCTCTATGCTTTTAAAAGGATCCCGGCTGTTCTGAATATAATAGGGTAGTGGTCAATTATCAGGATCTCTATATAACTAAAACGATCCCGGTTTTTCTAAATGTGACTATATGTACATCGTTTATAGTATCAGTAATATATTTTTTGAAAGAATTGTTTGATTTTGTATATTGACATGTATTTTGAATGTGTTGAAGTATATTTGGGTAATTAAGTGGGTCCTGGGGGGGGGGGTACCTTGGGGGTAGGGCTTGCAATGGTCCCACGCCGATAACCTGTGTGTTTGACATATTCAACAAAGATGGATACATCATTTAGATGTCAAACATTTCATTCTGCGTAGATTGAAGTTGCTCTTAAATATACAATGTACTGTTACAAGTAAAATGGTTTTCTGCGGTGAACATTTTAATGATATAAAGATATTTCATTTAACTATTTTGAACATTATTGGGGGGGGGGGGGGGGTGAATATAAACGTTTGTATCAAGAATATAGTTGACAGTAATCGATCAATATAGAAGAAGGTCTTTGGAAACTGGTGACCGTTGAAGACCGGAGAAGGTCGAACATAAAACGATTATTTCTTTTTAAGAAAATGATTAAATATGCCTACCATTTTATGAATAATTCCGAGCAAAAAATAAATAAAGTAAACACACAAGTTTACGCAGAAAATGTCTCTATTTATTATGGCAGATGCCAATTTAATACGAATATTTTAATGTTGTAGATTTTCAGTTTAAACAATTTATTGTTTGTAAAATTTGAGATAGATATTAAAGAAATATTGATAATTTTCAAACACATCATTCAAGTTTTTCCACCTTAAACGGTAAAATGATTACAGAAAATTAGAAGTATCACGTAATAGTTTTTTTGCTGTCAATTAGGTATGATGCGGACTAATTCCCTACAGGTAAATCCGTAACGTACCGGCAAACGGTATTTAGCTGGGTTTTCGAAAAGGTCAATTAACCAATCATATACGGTTTACAGATCACATGCTCCTCCATGTACCGAAAATAGGTCACGTGCTCCTCCACGCCTCAAAAGTTAAACGCGTACCAATACCCTGCGGTCTCAAGACCGCAGGGAAAAACGCGTCAGTAACACGCCCGAGTGAAAAATGTCCATCGGTAAAAATGTTGTGAGCAACTTCCGTTCCTCGTTGTGAGCACCCATCTATGACGTGTGACACGATAAACAAGGTGAGTTTTTCATAATTTTTGAAGATTACAGACATTTATGTAAAAATATCGGAATGCAGTTAGCTAGCGATGTGTTTTCCGAGTATGCACATGTAAAGATATTGCCTGTTGGTGGACAATTTGATGGAAATACCGTGCGACGCAGTCACTCGGGGTAGCAGGAAAACTGGAGACAACTTCTCTCTGGACCTAATTTAACATTGAAAACGTCGATTCTGGTGACGTTTTGTGCATTCTAACCTAAAACAGATGCCCACAAGTCTTCAGCATAAATTATTACCTGAAAATCTTCGTAGAAACGAAGATATACCCTTTTTTGCTTTAATCCTCGTTGTGAGCACCATAACCTCGTTGTGAGCAAGACAAGCGCAGTGCTTGTCTGGTTTTAATATGTAATTCAAATGGCGAGAATACAATTTTCAATCTACCAAAAGCAGTCAAAACGTTTTTGTACAATAGTTTTTCTTTGCAATAGTTCTTCTTTTTTTTTCTTTTTTTTTTTTGAAAATTATTCTTCATATTCACAAGTCAGATTAACAGAAGAACTAATCAGTGGAGGTAAATCAGGTATTTTATTTCGTATACTCTAGTGTGGCACGAGTGAACATCACGGGGAGTCTATGAATATTTCAACAATTTCACAATCTGTGTGACACACACATACATGTGTTTATCCTGAGCTGAAGACTGACCAAGGTATGTAGAACAAGAACTGTCACGGTAAGTTGACATTGCCCCCGAAGTGGTGCTTTGTCCTTTGATTTATGGACCAGATAGATTATTTGTTTTTAGACAATTAGATCTTCAATGTGAAGGTCATTCAAGGTCAAGGTGAAATAAACATAGGTCAGTTGGAAGGTCTTGTCCAAAGGGGCATTGTGTCCAAATATGAATTAATTCTACTTACTAATAAAGAAGTTATGACCAATGTTAAAGATTTTGGATGTTCTAGACTGTCATTCAGGGTACAAGGTAAAAAAAACCAAATAAATCCGTTTGAAGGTCTTGCCTAAAGGGGTGTTGTGTCAAAATATGAGTAGAATCCGTATACTTATAAGGAAGTTATGACCAATTTTTAAATTTTTAAGGACTTGTCCAAAGAGGTGTTGTGCCTAAACATTATGCCAGGACATTATGGCCAATCTTAAATGTTTTTGGACAATTTGACCTTCAAGGTAAAGGCCATTCAGGGGTCAAGGTAAAAATTACAGGTCCGTAGGAAGGTCTTGTGCTAAGGGATGTTGTGTTCAAATATGAATCAAATCCATTTACTAATAAGGAAGTTATGGCCAATGTTAAAGTTTTCGGACGGATTGACGGACTGACAGACGGACAGTTCAAAACTAATATGCCTCCCTTTGGGGTATGCACAACGTCTTGCAAAGAAATGCTGCTATGCAAAAACGTTTTAATTGCTTTGGTAGATTGAACTTTATATTTTCACCATCTGAATTACATATTAAAACCATACACGCACTGCGCTTGTCTGCTCACAACGAGGTTATGGTGCTCACAACGAGGATTAAAGCAAAAAAGGCTATATCTTCGTTTCTATGAAGACTTTCAGATAATAATTTACACTGAAGACTTGCGGGCATCTGTTTTAGGTTAGAATGCACAAAACGTCACCAGAATCGACGTTTTCAATGTTATATTAGGTCCAGAGAGAAGTTGTCTCCAGTTTTCCTGCTACCCCGAGTGACTGCATCGCACGGTATTTCCATCAAATTGTCCACCAACAGGCAATATCTTTATATGTGCATACTCGGAAAACACATCGCTAGCTAACTGCATTCCGATATTTTTACATAAATGTCTGTAATCTTCAAAAAATATGAAGAACTCACCTTGTTTATCGTGTTACACGTCATAGATGGGTGCTCACAACGAGGAACGGAAGTTGCTCACAACATTTTTACCGATGGACATTTTTCACTCGTTGTGAGTTAAACGGGCGTGAGTAAAGTCACGTTACTATTAGCCAGCTGTCAAGTTGTCACCCTGGAACAGTATGTACATGTATATTACTCGCTTTTGTAAATAAGGTGTATCTTTTTTAATGTCCACACATTTTGGCCTCGTGACCTACGAAGGTGGACACTATAAAAGCGTGTATTACATAATAAGATATGTAATATATTGCACAAATATTACACAAATTGTTTCCCGGGTGTAAATTTATTTATCGCTGTACTAATATTCTCACATTTTTCGTTAACTTACTGTTTTATCACTTCCGGTCATCTAAGCTATAATTAAAATTAGTGCATGAGTGACAAGACACGGCTACGTGTTATAAAGGGATTTAATTGAAAGTAAGTTGGTAGTGTTTTATTATTTAGTTTTCAATTCAAGTAATGTGAATGGTATGATAGTATATTTTGAAAAAAAAATGCAACAGAATCTTGACTAATTGCATGACACAATTTAAGACGAAAACCGCTTCAGAATGTAGAATTAGGTGCGGAAACACGTGGCAAGCAAAACCAGACAAGATCTGCTCGTTATTGTTTAATACACATTGATTTTACCCTGCACGGAAAACTCGTGCATAAACACTAATCTATTTTGTAACAAAGGAACAGGGTGAATACCAATAAAAAAGTACGATTTTCCGTAGTGGCGACATATAGGGATCACTTCTCCGTCGTCTGTCTGTCCGTCTGTCTGTCTGTCCGTCTGTCACAAAACTTGTCCGGACTACTCCTCATAAACTACTGGTGCAATTTCATCCAAACTTTACAGGAATGATCAGTACCAAGTCTAGTTGTGCATATTGTCAGCATTTTCCGGTTCAGTTATTTTTGTCAGAGTTATGGCCCTTTAATAATTTTTATTTTTAAAGTTTGTCCGGACTACTTCTCTTATACCACTAATGCAATTTCAATGAAACTTTACAGGATTGATCTGTAGCTCAAGTCCTTGCGCATATTGCACGGGTTTTCCGGTTGAATGATTTTTGGCCGAGTTATGGCCCTTTGATAAAATGGTGTTTTTTTCTGTGTGTTGCCAGATACACAAAAGCTTGTCCGGACTACTCCTCATAAACTACTGGTGCAATTTCATCCAAACTTTACAGGAATGATCAGTACCAAGTTTAACTGTGCACTGTCCGTCTGTCTGTCCGTCTGTCACAAAACTTGTCCCAACATGAAATTGGCCATCATGAGGCGACACATGTGATCACTGATTGCTCTTGTATTTTCATATACATGCATGTCTTCATGTATCTATTAATAATTCATGCAAATAAGAGAAGTCCACGTTTTCTCTGAGTTTTTTGTACCATAAACTTATCTGTAAAGTATTTATTTCAAAATAATTTGAAATGCTTGTTTATATGCATGTGTAATATTAATATTCCTGTGTTTAATTAATTAATTAAATTTTCCGTGTAGTCCATGTAATTTAAAGTCAACTTTCTTTACATGTTTACCATAATGAAGTAATTATATCAAATTGATATTTCCTGTCTTGTGTAACAGCCTAACAAGATTATTGGATCTAAAAATTGTGGTGGTTGATTTGCTACACTTTGATTTGGACCGAGCGACAATGTTACATCGCGACAACACGCCGCACGATAACGCGCCGTTTGGCGTACATCGTTAGCGACAGGACGACAAGATGAAAGTCGTGCTTTCGCTAGTGACATCACGACGCACAAAAGCGTTCCAAATCAGCCACCGCAAAAATAGCTGTCAGCTTCTAGCCTGCTACATTTCTTCTTTTTTGTGTTGTTGTTTTTTATGTATTTTATTTGGAAGGGGCGGGGCTTCTTTTTTGCATGTCAGATCGAAATATATTTCAACGAGTGGATACCATTTGGAATACTTTCACGAGTGGTGTAGCCACGAGTGAAAATATAATACCTGGTGTTCACGAGTAAAATACATCTAGAGCATATTCAAGTTTTTTTTTCTATAAATACACGATTTATTTTCATCGAGTGGTATGAAAATAGAGATTTCATAAGTGGCGGTTGTCACGAATGAAAAATTATAATTTTCATACTACAATATGTATTAGATATATTATATACATTTTTTTGACATAAGTATTTGAGAGA